>NC_057803.1:1434712-1611904 GCF_018294505.1 Triticum aestivum | reverse complement strand
GGTCGCCTCCAAGCTCCATCGCGCCCGCCTCCTAGACCCCGCGGACCCCTTGTGAGCCTCGCCTCCTCCCTTTCGCCCCCGTACGCCCGAGTTCCGGGCGACGCAAGCCCCACCTCGCCTCCTGTCGCCGGTGCTCCTGGCCTCCTCGTCGCACGCCCTGGCGACGCCCGCCGTTGCCTGCGGCCGCGGCCATGCCCCTCGCCCCGCCTCGGTCCCCGTTGCTGCGGCTGGCCGCCGCGCTTGACGGCGCCCCACGTTGGCGGCCCCGCTCTGCTGCTGCTGCTTGCTCCCGCGTACTCGCGCGCCCCCTGCCGTGCCCTACCTGCCGCCGTGCTGCTCTGCTCCGCCCCTACCCCGGCCTCCCCCTGCTGCCCACGGCGTGCACGACCGCAGTGGCCGTCGGCGCCCTATGCAGCCACGGGTGCCCAGCTGCGGCCGGTTCGGGCCACTGCCATGTGGATCCGCACCAAAGAAAAAAGAGGAGTTAAAATAAAAATATATATATAAAAAAATCAATAATAAATAATAAAAATAATTAATTAATTAACTAATTAATTAACTTAATTAATTCTGATTAACCTAGCTAATTAAGATTAATTAATCTAATGACCAATTAACCTAATTAACTACTGTTAATTAGCTAACAGAGTATGACAGTGGGGCCCACCCCCTATTAACACTAATTAGGTTAATTAAAATGTTTAATTAAAAATGTGTCACTGACCAGCGGGACCCACATGTCAGGGTTGACTCAGTCAACCCCTGTTGACTGCTGACGTCAGCATGACATCATGCTGACGTCATTAATACTTTTTTCGAATTAATTAAATAAATAATTAAATTTCAGAAATTAATAAAATCTTTAGAAAATCATATCTTTTAATACGTAACTCGGATTAAAATGTTTTCAACATGAAAGTTGCTCAGAACGACGAGACGATTCCGGATACGCAGTCCGTTCGTCCGCCACACCCCTCTAACCTATCGAACCCGCAACTTTCCCCCTCCGGCTCCTCTGCCCGAAAACACGAAACACCGGGAATACTTTCCCGGATGTTTTCCCCCCTTCACCGGTATCACCTACTACCGCGTTAGGGCACACCGAACACCGCGTATTGCCTTGTTATATTTTGTGATGCTTTGTTTGCTCTGTATTCATTATTTCTTCCCCCTCTTCTCTCCGGTAGACTACGAGACCGACGCTGATGCCACCGAGTACGACTACGTCACCGACGACCCCTCCTTGTTTGAGCAACCAGGCAAGCCCCCCCCCCTTGATCACCAGATATCGCCTATTCTCCTCTATACTGCTTGCATTAGAGTAGTGTAGCATGTTACTGCTTTCCGTTAATCCTATTCTGATGCATAGCCTGACATTGTTGCTACATCTGTTGATACCTTACCTGCAATCCTAAATACTTAGTATAGGATGCTAGTTTATCATCATTGGCCCTACATTCTTGTCCATCTGCCATGCTATACTACTGGGCTGTGATCACTTCGGGAGGTGATCACGGGCATATACTATATACCTTACACTGTTACATTACCTGTGATACTGTTCGGAGATGGGGGCTGAAAGGACAGGTGGCTCCATCCCGGTAGAGGTGGGCCTGGGTTCCCGACGGCCCTCGACTGTTACTTTGTGGCGGAGCGACAGGGCAGGTTGAGACCACCTAGGAGACAGGTGGGCCTGGCCCTGTTCGGCGTTCGCGGACACTTAACACGCTTAACGAGATCTTGGTATTTGATCTGAGTCTGGCTACAAGCCTATACGCACTAACCATCTACGTGGGAGTAGTTATGGGTATCCCGACGTCGTGGTATCAGCCGAAGCACTTCAGACGTCAGCGACGGAGCGGCGCGCGCCGAATTGGACTGGAACGCCACTAGGCTAGGTCTGCTTTCGGCCGCCCACGCAACGTGCAGGTGTGCTCAGGGCGATGGGCCCAGACCCCTGCGCGCTTAGGTTTAGACCGGCGTGCTGGCCTCTCTGTTGTGCCTAGGTGGGGCTGCGACGTGTTGATCTTCCGCGGCCGGGCATGACCCAGGAAAGTGTGTCCGGCTAAATGGGATCAAGCGTGTTGGGCTATGTGGTGCACCCCTGCAGGGAAGTTAATCTATTCGAATAGCCGTGATCTTCGGTAACAGGACGACTTGGAGTTGTACCTTGACCTTATGACAACTAGAACCGGATACTTAATAAAACACACCCTTCCAAGTGCCAGATACAACCGGTGGTCGCTCTACCTCAGGGATATGAGGAGGGGATCGCCGGGTAGGATTATGCTATGAGATGCTATTTGGAGATGTTACTTGGAGATGCTACTTGGAGGACTTCAATCTACTTTATTCTACATGCTGCAAGACGAAGGTGACCAGAAGCGTAGTCTTCGACAGGATTAGCTATCCCCCTCTTATTCTGGCATTCTGCAGTTCAGTCCACTGATATGGCCCTTTACACATATAACCATGCATATGTAGTGTAGCTCCTTGCTTGCGAGTACTTTGGATGAGTACTCACGGTTGCTTTCTCCCCCCTTTTCCCCCTTTCCTTTCTTTCTGGTTGTCGCAACCAGATGCTGGAGTCCAGGAGCCAGACGCCACCATCGGCGATGATTCCTACTACACTGGAGGTGCCTACGTGCAGGCCGCTGATGTCGACCAAGAGTAGTTAGGAGGATCCCAGGCAGGAGGCCTGCGCCTCTTTCGATCTGTATCCCAGTTTGTGCTAGCCATCTTATGGCAACTTGTTAACTTATGTCTGTACTCAGATATTGTTGCTTCCGCTGACTCGTCTATGATCGAGCACTTGTATTCGAGCCCTCGAGGCCCCTGGCTTGTATTATGATGCTTGTATGACTTATTTATGTTTTAGAGTTGTGTTGTGATATCTTCCCGTGAGTCCCTGATCTTGATCGTACACATTTGCGTGCATGATTAGTGTACGATTGAATCGGGGGCGTCACAATATACCACCTTTGACTTCAATGTCTTCATACATTTTTAGGGGTCATCTCTGGTAGGAAAACCGAATCAATGAGGGACTTCTACCTGTGTTATCCTGCAATTCTCATAAACACATTAGTCCCTCAACTAGGTTTGTCGTCAATACTCCAAAACCAACTAGGGGTGGCACTAGATGCACTTACAATCTCCCCCTTTTTGGTGATTGATGACAAACTAGTTGAAGTTTTCAACGGGGAATATAATCTGTGAAATTGTAAAGGATAAGGAATTATCTTCATAAGTTGCAAGGGCTTTCCCTGAAGATGTGCATATAAGTAATTTGCTTTTGGAATGCAAATGCACATGGCAGGTTGTACTTGTGGAGATCCACTTCAACTTATGATGACAATCCACTATGCATGTGAAAGTATATGAAGATAATGACAATGCATAATGGAAAACGGACATCTGCAGAATGATCTAAGTGCGGAATTTATCGTCGCACATGCAGAATTTATCATCGCAAAACAAAGTGGCAGATAAGTAGCAGACGACCATCGAGTTTAAGTGTTACAACTCAAAGAACCAAATGTAGCAAAACGAGAGTTGTAAGCACGAAGCAAAATATAAAGCACCCGCCCATATGGACCCGCTTGAAGACTATCAACCTCATATGCTTCTCCCCCTTTTGTCAGTAAGGACCAAAAAGGTTTGAAGACATAGAGCATCTACTCGTTCCCATGCGGAGTAGGTGAAGCAGCAGGGTCATTGGTGGTGTTTGGCGGTACTGAAGAGCTTGGAGCAGAGTTGACGCGTGCTGAAGGAGGTGGTGGTGAAGTAGCATCATCTTCATCCTCAATAACTCGGGCAGTCACTATTGCAGCAGATGAAGATAACTCAGAGTCTTCAAGGGATGGAGTTCCTAGCAGCACAGCTCTTCGAGGAGGTGTGGAGTCAAACTTGAATCGCTCAGTGAAGCCATCCTCTTGGAGATCATCTTCAGAACACATCATCGTTAGCCCTTTCCATGTGCGGCGACAGGTTTCATGGGCAACGAAAGCATTCTTGGTGGCAAGATTGCGAATGCGATTAACTTCCACCAAGAGGCTTTTCATCTGACGCTTCCGGCAGTCATGATGCCTATCCTGTTTTTTATGAAGAGCCATAAGAAGCTCTCGGTCGTTGAGAACACGAGTGCGCTTCTTGGGTCTTGGAGCAGTTGTACTATCAGTGGCTTCAGTAGACGCAGGGTGTGGTGCACGTGTAGTGCCAGCCAAAGGATACACCCGAGTGACTGCTTCAACTCCTTCAATGTTCTGTGAGAAACTCTGATGCTCTGCATTCTGAAGACTTAGAGGTTCCTTTGCAGGCTCAGGATAGATGGCTTCAGTAGAGATATCCACATCAGGCAGAAAAATCCTATGATTGCGAGCAGATGGCTGATATGAGATATCAGAGTGAAGTTTAATTAGCCGCATTACCCATGGGGCGTAGAACTTTAAGCCAAACAGATCAGATCCTGATGCAGCAAGTTGGCGGATGAATAAGTCCTATGCATTGAAGCATTTTCCATGAAGAATATAGAAGACCAAAGTCTTCATTGCACTCTCAAGCTTGGCATTTGGAGAGTGCCCTTTGATGGGCCAGAGAGTTCGCCTAATGATGTGATAGATGGATCTTGGCAGATACTCAAGGTCTTCAACGAAGAACTCTGTTGGATAAGCAGCATCTTGGGCAATGGCTTCATCATGCTGAGCATCTGACTTATATCAGGTTCTGGCCTCTTAAACATGCTCTCAATAGCTTCACTATGCAGCTGACAACCGTGCTGATAGAGATCGCCAGGAGTGGGCAAACCAGTGAGCTCAATGATGTCAAATGCATTGGCTTCATAATGAACATTTCCGGTCATCCACTCCAGGACCCAAGTCTTCGGATCTCTGTTGTACCCGCGGATGTGAAGTGTGGCATAGAATTGGAGCAGCAGCTCTTCATTCCAATGCTCTTGGTCAGTAACGAACGACAGTAGTCCAACTTCCTTGAAGCAATCCAAAGCTTCTTCCAGACAAGGCAGACCAGCTATGGCCTCAATGTCAAGGCGCTTGTGTGGGAAGATGCGACCTTGGTTGTAAAGAATGCATGAGTAATAGCTTCGCTGAGGATAGCTCCAGAACCGATCAGATGATATCCTTTCCCTTGAGTAGGGGTTCCTGGAGCTATCGAAGAATGTGTTGTCTGCCCTGAAGCCATTGATATTGAAGGAGCCAGGTGCTGATGCAGGACCTGGGAACCTTGGCAATCTTGGGATTGGCTTTTGTACCTGAGGCCTGTGCTCAACATGATAGTCGAACAGGGGACCGGCAGCAGACTCAGGAACAGAAGTGACGGGGTCAGTGGCTTCACTGTCTTCTTCTTCCGTTGGGGAGGGCTCCACATTAGCTTCATTGGTGGTTGTGGCAGCCGCAAGATTTTCATCCTCCACTTGATGAGCTGGAGGGTCGGTCACAAGCACGTTCTCCTTGAGAACTGCTTCTTGGTGGGACAGGGGAGTGGCAACTTGTGGGACTTCATCTTCCGCGCCTGATGCAGCCGGATTGTCTTCAGCAGAGACTTGAGGCCTTGTACCTTTGCGAAGCCTGCGCAACGCAGGCGACGCCTGTGGAGTTGGAGTGGGTTGGGCCTCATAGTCTTCTTCCTCTTGTGGGCGATCTGCCCATGAAGCATCCTGTGCAATTGGCGTCAGTGGACAACCAATGCTGATGAGTTCGCTGTTCTGAGGAAGGACTGCACCATCTTCTACATTGTCATGTTGACCAATGTCTTCAGTAGTGATGGGATCAGCTGCTGGAAAGTCTTCAGCTTCATGAGCCTCCGTGGAAGCAGGCTCATGGATAGTCAGTTAGCGTTCAGCTTCAGGATAGACCATAGAAATGGGTTCAACTATCAAGGGCTCTGTGGGAGCAGCCCGATCTTTCTTGGTCTTCCTCTTCTTCTTGGAGGGGGCAGTTGGAGAGGCTTCAGAATGTTTCCTCTTCCTGGCTTCAGCCTCAGCAGTCCTTGTCTTCTTGAGCTCTGAAGCAGTTGACCGGCTTTTTGGCTTCGAGCCAGTCAGTCTAGTTGGGAAGACAATCGGAACTGCTTCCTGCCGTGGTGCATCAGGTTCAGCCGTAGCAGGCTTCTTCTTCTTCTTTGCGGCCATCCTGGGGTCGATGCCAGGACGCCCAAGGGCCTTGTGCTTCTCAGCCTCATTGTAGGCTTGCACACATCTATCAGCCAGAGTCTTCATGCGCTCACGCGAACCCTGAGCTTCTGCACGTTTCTTTACAAAGGCTTCCTTGAGCTCGTGCATCATACTCTTGAAGTTCTTCACTTCCTGCACGCTGAGCTTGGCCATATGATTCTTGAACTGAGCCTTTTCATAGTCAATCTTCTGCTTCAGTTCAACAATGCACTGGGCAATAGCGAGTTCTGAAGCAATGGCGCCTTGGAAGGCGACACTGAGCCCAATTGGTAGCTGCAGATCTTCAAAGCTGATGTTTGGCGTGTCAAACCACTCATCAATGAAGTTGTGGATGATGGTCACATCAAAGAGAGGCAGATCATTGAAGATTTCTGCTTCTTCTTTGCTCTTGATGAGTTGCTCAAGAGTGTCATATTCTAGATCTTCATCACTTGACAGATCAAAGTCGTCATTCCGCAGAATGGCAGCAGCAGTTAGCTCTTGTCCGGTGTGAGGCAGAGGCATCTTGACTTTCTGGGGCTTGGAGATGCGAGATAAGTCTTCGGACTGCACACTGTCTTCAGGAGGTGCAGTTGCCAGTGGCTTTGCCCTTGAGATTTTTGGTGAGGGGGCAGGCTTTGAAGCTTTAGGCTTCTTCATCTTCTTTGTCTTCGGCGCTGCAGGAGCTTCTTCTGATTCAGCGTCAGCTGCAGACTCATTCACTGCAGTCCCTTGAACTAAGATGCGGGTGATGAGGCCTTCAAGGTTGTAGAAAGGACCAATGACATTGGGTTCTGCATCTTGTGTGCCATCTGCCCTTGGTGCCGAGGGACCAGGGTTGAAGTCTAACCCCAAAGTCTTCTTGTTCTGCTTCGCTGAGTTCTGGGCAAACTGGAAGTTGCGCTTGAACAGATTGTCATCACGACACCATAGTAGTGACGATGGGTGTGCATCAGCAGGCTGTGGCCCACGGACCATGCAGGGATAGAAGCCTTGTTCAATGGCTTCATCTCTGGACCTGAGCAGAAGATTCTTGTATAGGATGTTTCCCCACGGTCTCTTGATGGCGTTTTTCTCAGCATATTCCTGGGTTACAAATCGGTATTTGAACCATTGTTCTGCCCAATATCTTCGAATCCATTGGATTCGGGTCTTGCGCTGATTGTAATCCTCTTCAGGATCTGTCTTGTACAGTTCTGAGAGTTCATCTGGCAGATCTCTGGATGTTTCTCCACGACGCTTTCTGCCACCCTTCCTTGCTGCTTTCTCTGAATCCATAAACTTTAACTTGAAAGGCTTCAACACGTTCAAAGGCTTCAAAGGTTTTCGCTTGCTGGACCAACAGGAACTGGCTTCGGGAGAATTAATGTGATGCTGTAAGAATTCTGCAAATAAATGCAGACTATGAGAACCAAAGGATTCTCCCACGGACATGTACCTGTGACAGCATTAAGGTGCGAGGGAAGGGGAAGAGGTCATATGCATTCTCAGAAGATTTTGAAGATAAATCAGTTTAGAAGACATTGACCTCATTGTGCGAAGACATTCACTCATAGATAAGGAGTTGGTTCCAGATTTGTACGAATCCACAGATCAGTACAAGTGAGGAATCTAACTACTTTGTGAAGCATAAGTGAATATACTAGGCATGTTATGAGATGCAGTATGAGAGAGATCTAACTTGTGTGAATAGAAACTGCTTGTGGTAGAAAGTGACAAATCCATAGGATCAACGGTGCTGTAAAAAGGAAGTTTTATTTACCACACTAAGAACTGCTAGACGAAGTGGAAGATGAGACCGAGCAGTTCAATCTTCCGTGCCCTAACTTGGCGACGGAGGACACCTACGGCGACGGCAGAGAGGACGATGTCCGCGGTCAGCGTGAAGACGGTGTCGGAGAGGTTGCGGCAGCGAAGCGCTTCGTCGCCGGCGTCGTCGAGGGCTAGCGGTGGCGCTAGGGTTAGTGCGAGAGTGGAAGAAGAGATAATGACCGCTGTGAAGTGTGTATTTATAGGTACATGGGCGACACTGCGCTATTACACAGGTGCCCCTGGCGATTCGCATCTGAGAAACACGTGGCCACTATGCGGAATGTTGGGGTTTGTTCCACGTCCCACGCACGCCTTGATTGTTGGATGGTCGTTCCTACTTCTCCGAGTTTCATGTGGAGGAATGAGCATTGAAAACAGACTTAATGGTTGTCTCTGTATCTTCTGCTGACAAGGACGCAGAGAAGACATTCGACAGTTTCAATAGAATGCATATGATTTGGAGAGATAGAATTTGAGATAGAAAGCATAGAGAGGTTAGGGTCCGATCACATTCACTTAGTTCAAAAGATTCAACAATGAAGACATAGCTATAAGTGAATGCTGTAGAGGACAGAACACTAATATATATATATATATATATATATATATATATATAATCAACATAGTGAGGATAATCAAGAAGATATGTTGAGATCGAAGCCAAACCAAATGTGAAGACATTGCAAGGTAACGCCATGAGTGAAACACTTCAAAATAGAACATTTGGTGGTGGCGTTACCCACCGTATAGGAAGTATTAGACCCAGACACGACGCACAATTATCGTGGCGCTCTGAAGTCAAATTCCACATTAATGTATTCACACTTAGAATGTATGTCTTCATTGATTGAAGATATACTTTACTTCGTGTGTTGCACATCTAAGTCATCAATATGCATAAGGGTTAGGATGTGTGCCTGATCACAGGACATTTGAGGATTGCAGGATATTTAGCTCACACCGTAACTTGCAAAATCTCTTCTCATCCAAGGGCTTGGTGAAGATATCTGCCAATTGCTCTTCAGTGTTGACGTGTATGATATCAATATCTTCCTTCACAACATGATCTCTGAGAAAGTGATGACGAATTTCAATGTGCTTTGTCTTCGAGTGCTGAACTGGGTTGTTGGCGATCTTGATGGCGCTTGTCGCAGTAAAGTGGCACTTGCTTCAGATGAATGCCATAGTCCTTGAGTGTTTGCTTCATCCACAGAAGCTGAGCGCAGCAAGATCCAGCAGCAATGTATTCAGATTCAGCAGTGGAGAGAGATACACAGTTCTGCTTCTTTGAAGACCAACATACAAGTGATCGTCCCAGAAAGTGACATGTGCCTGATGTAGACTTGCGATCAACTTTGTCACCAGCATAATCAGCATCCGAGAATCCAACCAGATCAAACTCTGAGCCCTTTGGATACCATAATCCTAGATTTGTGGTGTGAGCCAAATATCGAAGAATTCGCTTCACAGCTAAGTAATGCGACTCCTTTGGTGCCGCTTGAAATCGAGCACACATGCAAACACTAAGCATAATATCTGGCCTAGATGCACATAGATAAAGTAAAGAACCAATGATGGAGCGGTATACCTTTTGATCGAACTCTTTACCATTGTCGTCGGGACCCAGATGATGTTTGGCTGGCATAGGTGTTGTGAAGCCTTTGCAGTCTTGCATACCAAACTTCTTCAGGCAATCTTTGAGATACTTCTCTTGAGATATGAAGATGCCGTTGCGTTGTTGTCGTATTTGAAGACCAAGGAAGAACTTCAGCTCTCCCATAATGGACATCTGATATTGCTCTTGCATCATATATCCAAACTCTTCACTGTACTTCTGATTGGTGCAGCCGAAGATAATGTCATCCACATATATTTGGCACACAAACAGTTCACCATCATATGTCTTCGTGAAGAGACTGGGGTCGAGGGAACCAGGTATGAAGCCTTTGCTCTTCAGGAAGTATTTGAGTGTGTCATACCAGGCCCGAGGGGCTTGTTTGAGGCCATACAGTGCCTTGTTGAGCTTGTATACCATGTCAGGATGTTTTGGATCTTCAAAGCCAGGCGGTTGTGCAACATACACTTCTTCTTCAATCTTGCCATTGAGAAAAGCACTCTTCACACCCATTTGATATAGAAGTATGTTGTGATGATTTGCATAGGCCAGCAGTATGCGTATGGCTTCAAGTCTAGCCACATGAGCAAATGTTTCATCGAAGTCAATGCCTTCCACTTGAGTATATCCTTGAGCAACGAGACGAGCTTTGTTTCTGACAACTTGACCATGCTCATCTTGCTTGTTGCGGTATATCCATTTGGTGCCTATTATATTGTGCTTCCGTGGATCAGGACGCCTAACTAGTTCCCATACATTATTCAGCTCAAACTGTTGAAGCTCTTCTTGCATAGCTTGAATCCATTTAGGTTCCATGAAGGCTTCTTCAACTTTCTTGGGTTCTGTTATTGAGACGAATGCAAAGTGCCCACAGAAATTTGCTAGCTGAGTTGCCCTTGAACGAGTGAGTGGACCGGGTGCATTGATGCTATCAATTATTCTTTCAATCTGCACTTCATTGGCAACGCGAGGATGTACAGGTCGAAGACTTTGCTCTTGCTGATCATTGTCGTTGTTAGAAGGAATGTCTTCAGGCTGAGAATTGTCTTCATGTTGATCAGGTGCTGAGATGATAAGTTTTTCTTCAGGATGAGCTTCAGAAGGTATAATTTCTCCAGTTCCCATTAGCTTGATTGATTCACTGGATGGAACTTCATCTAGCACATTTGGCAGTTGCTCTCCTTGTGAACCATTGGTCTCATCGAACCGCACATCCACTGTAGGAGTGCGAATCCTTTCCATATCCAAGCATAAAACCCTCATATGCTTTTGGTGCAAACTTTGAGGTGTGATGTGGGTCCTTGAACCAGCACCTTGCGCCAAATACTCTGAAGTAACTGACATTTGGCTTCTTGCCAGTAAGGAGCTCATAAGATGTCTTGTTCAGAAGCTCGTGAAGATAAACACGATTGATTGTATGGCATGCAGTATCAATGGCTTCATGCCAGAATTTTCTTGGAGTCTTGTATTCATCAAGCATCGTTCGGGCCATCTCAATGAGTGTGCTGTTCTTGCGTTCGACGATGCCATTCTGCTGTGGCGTGTACGGGGCCGAGAATTCATGTGTGATGCCCAAGGTATCAAGATATGTATCAAGGCCAGTGTTCTTGAATTCAGTGCCATTGTCACTTCTGATGTGCTTTATCTTAGCGAAGCGTCTGAAGACATCCTGCACTTCAGTCTTGTAGAGGATTATGTGCACCCAAGTATATCTAGAATAATCATCAACAATGACAAAGCCATAGAGACAAGTAGTAGTAGTAAGAGTTGAGTAATGAGTGGGACCGAAAAGATCCATGTGGAGCAATTCGAAGGGTCGAGTGGTTGTCATGATTGTCTTCGAGGGATGTTTGGCCCTCGTCATCTTTCCTGCTTCACAGGCACCGCATAAGTGATCTTTCTTGAACTTGACGCCCTCGATGCCTATGACATGCTTCTTCTTTGCCAGGGTGTGGAGGTTGCTCATGCCAGCATGCCCAAGCCTCCGATGCCAGAGCCAGCATTCTGAAGCTTTTGCTAGAAGACATACGGCAAGCTGTGGTCCTGCTGAGAAATCTACCACATACAAATCATCTTTTCGATACCCTTCAAACACTAGAGACTTGTCAGATTCCATTAGTACAAGGCAACGATATTTTCCAAATATTACGATCATGTTCAAATCGCAAAGCATTGAGACAGACATTAAGTTGAAGCCAAGGGATTCAACAAGCATGACTTTATCCATGTGTTGATCCCTTGAGATTGCAACTCTACCTAGACCCAATACCTTACTTTTACCAGTGTCAGCAAATGTGATGTGGCTCTTGTCGGATGGACGTAAGGTTGAGTCCATAAGAAGACTTCTTTTGCCAGTCATGTGATTTGTACACCCACTATCAATAATCCATTCTGAAGACGCTGGTGTCGTGCCCTACAGTGCAGTTAGGGGGATAGGCTTCACCAAGAGCATTGTGAAGCAAAAACATTTGACGAACCAATGGGTTATGAAAGCTTAGATCCAGATTAGGACTAATAGGGAGAGTAGCAAGCGATTCAGGAACGAAGTACATGGTAAGACCATTCGGGCATTTGATCTTGCGCCCTACAAGATGTTTAAGGTCCCCAGCAATGGCGTCAGACGATTTTGGTTTTCTGCTGGAGACCTTTCCCTGCAAAAGGGAGTTAAGCTTTCTTAGCCACCCACATCTTCAAGGATGGCTGAGAAGCAATAAGTCTAAGTGCAGCATCTGAGAATTTTTGCTTTGGAGCCCTAGCAAACAGTCTTGCAGGCGGACAATAGTACTCATAAGAATAGGCAGAATAGTTCTTGGTCTTATGAACATGGCGGTTTGATGAACCGCTCTCATATTCATATGCCTGAGTATGGTTTCCCTGCAAAACATTTGCGTTAGTGCGACTCAGGTGAGTCCTCTGTCTGTATGAAGCCTTTGGACCGTATGAAGCCTTTGGTCTGAGGTTTGTCTTCTTCACGTGAGGTGTCATGATGACATTCATAGGAAGATTCTCCAGACACCTTTTCTGAACCCAGATCTTCTTCATAGGCGGTCCATTCCTGTAGTTAGTACCAATGTACCTGGCAAACACTTCACCATTCTGATTCTTAAACAGTATATAGTTTGCATCAAAGGATTCATCAATGATAATGGGGTTAGCACAAGTGAAGCTAGATAGATTGGATGGGTCTGTTGAAGGTTCCTTTGCAGCAACCCACATGGTTTTGGGGTACTGCTCAGGTTTCCAGTAAGAGCCATCAACATTCATTTTCCTTACGAACCCAACACCCTCTTTCCTCGGGTTTCGGTTCAGTATCTGCTTTTTGAGGACATCACATAGTGTCTGATGCCCTTGAAGACTTTTGTACATCCCTGTTTCAAGCAATGTCTTCAACCTAGCATTCTCATCAGCAATAGCAGTGGTATCCTCAGCAGAGGGGTTAGTTACCACATCAATAGTTGAAGATATTGCAACAGTAGTAGCAGTAGAACATTCAGCAACAGAAGTAGCATTATCACGCTCAATGCATTTAAGACATGGTGGTTCAAATCCTTCCTGAGCGGGACTGATCTGTTTGGCGCGAAGTGACTCGTTTTCCTTTTGAAGACCTTCATGAACCGCTCTTAATTTCTCAAGATCTTGCTTCCTTTGAAGATAATCATAGGAAAGCGTTTCATGAGTTGTTGAGAGAGTTTCATGACGACTTTCAAGTTCCTGATACTTAACGTGAAGATTTTTTATGTCTTCAATTAAGGATTCAGATCGAGTCATTTTAGCACCTAACAGATCATCGCTTCTGTCTAGCAGTTTTTGAATATGTTCCATAGCTTTCTGTTGTTCAGTTGCAATTTTAGCAAGTGTTTTGTAGCTGGGTTTTGAGTCACAATCAGATTCATCGTCACTAGATGTTCGATAGTGAGTAGTGCATGTGTTTACCTTGGCACCGCGTGCCATGAAGCAGTAGGTAGAAGCGGAGTAGTCCTTGTCATTTGCATCGGTGTCGGTGACGAGGTCATTGTCTTCAGTATTGAAGATGGACTTGGCAACGTATGCTGTAGCCAGACTTGCGACGCCTGAATCGGACTCCTCCTCGGACTCCACCTCCGCCTCCTCAGAAGCAGACTCCTCCTCTGAATCCATTTCCTTGCCAACAAATGCACGTGCCTTGCCAGATGAGCTCTTCTTGTGTGATGAAGACTTTGAGGAAGACTTGGACAAAGACTTTGAGTATTTCTTCATCTTCTTTTTGTTCTCATTGTCCCACTGTGGACACTCAGAGATGAAGTGGCCAGGTTTCTTGCACTTGTGACATGTTTTCTTCTTGTAGTCGTGAGCAGAAGCTTCATCATTCCTTGAGCTTGATCGAGAAGACTTTCTGAAGCCTTTCTTCTTGGTGAATTTTTGGAACTTCTTCACAAGCATAGCAAGTTCCCTTCCAATGTCTTCAGGATCATCAGAACTGCTGTCAGATTCTTCTTCAGATGAGGAGATAGCTTTTGCCTTCAAGGCACGAGTTCGCCCATAGTTTGGACCGTAGATATCTCTTTTCTCAGAAAGCTGAAACTCATGTGTATTGAGCCTCTCAAGTATGTCAGATGGATTGAGTGTCTTGAAATCAGGACATTCTTGAATCATCAGGGCTAGGATGTCAAATGAACTATCAAGTGATCTCAGTAGTGTCTTGACGACTTCATGTTTGGTGATCTCAGTAGCGCCGAGGGCTTGAAGCTCATTTGTGATGTCAGTGAGTCGGTCAAATGTGTGCTGGACATTCTCATTGTCATTTCGCTTGAAGCGGTTGAAGAGGTTGCGAAGGACACTGACTCTCTGATCTCTCTGGGTTGAGATGCCTTCATTGACCTTGGAGAGCTAGTCCCAGACCAGCTTAGATGTCTTCAAAGCACTCACACGGCCATACTGTCCTTTGGTCAGGTGACCACAGATGATATTCTTGGCAGTAGAGTCCAGTTGAACAAATTTCTTGACATCAGCAGCAGTGACACCTTCTCCAGCCTTGGGAACGCCGTTTTCGACGACATACCTTAGGTCGACATCAATGGCTTCAAGATGCATGCGCATCTTATTCTTCTAGTAGGGATATTCAGTTCCATCGAAGACGGGGCACACAGCGGAGACTTTAATTATCCCTACAGTCGACATAGCTAAAACTCCAGGTGGTTAAACCGAATCACACAGAACAAGGGAGCACCTTGCTCTGATACCAGTTGAAAGTGCATTATATCGACTAGAGGGGGGTGAATAGGCGATTTTTATGAAAGTCTTCAAAACATGGAAGTTATGAAGACAAACGATAGAAATAAACCTATTACCATGCAGCGGAAGGTAGACTACACTAGGCAAGCCATAGTCAAGTATTCAATAAAGTGAAAGCACAATGACTTAATAGCAGCAATGTAGTAAGGATCAGGTAGGAAGATATTATGAAGCCATACAGAACATGCAGTCACTCAGTGAAGACAAAAGATAGTGCAAACATACAATGACTTCACAAGGAGCAACAGTAAGTAAAGGGAAGGGAAGATGAAACCAGTGACTCGTTGAAGACAATGATTTGTTGGACCAGTTCCAGTTGCTGTGACAACTGTACATCTGGTTGGGGCGGCTAGGTATTTAAACCTTAGGACACACAGTCCCGGACACCCAGTCCTGAACACGCAGCTCAGGACACCCAGTCCTCACCGTATTCCCCTTGAGCTAAGGTCACACAGACCTCGCCCAATCACTCTGGTAAGTCTTCAAGGTAGACTCCCAAACCTTCACAGACTTCATTCACCGGCAATCCATAATGTCTCTTGGATGCTCAGAACGCGACGCCTAACCGGCGGGAGGATGCACAGTCCTCAAGTGTAATAAGTCTTCAGATCACACAGATAAGAAGACTTAAGTGATGCCCAATTCTCTTTGGCTCTGGGTGGTTAGGGCTTTATCCTCGCAAGGAATTCTCTCTCAAAGTCTTCGAGGTGGCTTGCTCTCAAACAACAAAAGCCGTACTCTAATCTGAGCAGCCAACCATTTATGGTTGTAGGGGGTGGGCTATTTATAGCCACTTGGCAACCCGACCTGATTTGTCTGAAATGACCCTGGGTCACTAAGGAACTGGCACGTGTTCCAACGGTCAGATTTCAAACTCACACAGCAACTTTACTTGGGCTACAAGCAAAGCTGACTTGTCCGACTCTGGACAAGATTCGCTCTCATAGTCTTCACTCGAAGACATAGGTTTTTGGTTAGGCATCACTTCAGTCATTCTGACTGGTTCTCTTGGACCCCACTTAACAGTACGGTGGTTCCTATGACTCAACACAAAAGAAAAAGAACTACGAAAGATCTAAGTTTCCGAGCTCCATAGGCTTCATGTGGTGTCTTCTCTTGTCATAGTCTTCAATGTGAATATCTTCATATACCACCTTTGACTTCAATGTCTTCATACATTTTTAGGGGTCATCTCTGGTAGGAAAACCGAATCAATGAGGGACTTCTACCTATGTTATCCTGCAATTCTCATAAACACATTAGTCCCTCAAATAGGTTTGTCGTCAATACTCCAAAACCAACTAGGGGTGGCACTAGATGCACTTACAAGCTCACACCGTAACTTGCAAAATCTCTTCTCATCCAAGGGCTTGGTGAAGATATCTGCCAATTGCTCTTCAGTGTTGACGTGTATGATATCAATATCTTCCTTAACAACATGATCTCTGAGAAAGTGATGACGAATTTCAATGTGCTTTGTCTTCGAGTGCTGAACTGGGTTGTTGGCAATCTTGATGGCGCTTTCGTTGTCGCAGTAGAGTGGCACTTGCTTCAGATGAATGCCATAGTCCTTGAGTGTTTGCTTCATCCACAGAAGCTGAGCGCAGCAAGATCCAGCAGCAATGTATTCAGATTCAGCAGTGGAGAGAGATACACAGTTCTGCTTCTTTGAAGACCAATATACAAGTGATCGTCCCAGAAAGTGACATGTGCCTGATGTAGACTTGCGATCCACTTTGTCACCAGCATAATCAGCATCCGAGAATCCAACCAGATCAAACTCTGAGCCCTTTGGATACCATAATCCTAGAGTTGGGGTGTGAGCCAAATATCGAAGAATTCGCTTCACAGCTAAGTGATGCGACTCCTTTGGTGCCGCTTGGAATCGAGCACACATGCAAACACTAAGCATAATATCTGGCCTAGATGCACATAGATAAAGCAAAGAACCAATCATGGAGCGGTATACCTTTTGATCGAACTCTTTACCATTGTCGTCAGGACCCAGATGATGCTTGGCTGGCATTGGCGTCGTGAAGCCTTTGCAGTCTTGCATACCGAACTTCTTCAGGCAATCTTTGAGATACTTCTCTTGAGATATGAAGATGCCGTTGCGTTGCTGTCGTATTTGAAGACCGAGGAAGAACTTCAGCTCTCCCATCATGGACATCTGATATTGCTCTTGCATCATATATCCAAACTCTTCACTGTACTTCTGATTGGTGCAGCCGAAGATAATGTCATCCACATATATTTGGCACACAAACAGTTCACCATCATATGTCTTCGTGAAGAGAGTGGGGTCGAGGGAACCAGGTATGAAGCCTTTGCTCTTCAGGAAGTATTTGAGTGTGTCATACCAGGCCCGAGGGGCTTGTTTGAGGCCATACAGTGCCTTGTTGAGCTTGTATACCATGTCAGGATGTTTTGGATCTTCAAAGCCAGGCGGTTGTGCAACATACACTTCTTCTTCAATCTTGCCATTGAGAAAGGCGCTCTTCACATCCATTTGATATAGAAGTATGTTGTGATGATTTGCATAGGCCAGCAGTATGCGTATGGCTTCAAGTCTAGCCACAGGAGCAAATGTTTCATCGAAGTCAATGCCTTCCACTTGAGTATATCCTTGAGCAACGAGACGAGCTTTGTTTCTGACAACTTGACCATGCTCATCTTGCTTGTTGCGGTATATCCATTTGGTGCCTATTATGTTGTGCTTCCGAGGATCAGGACGCTTAACCAGTTCCCATACATTATTCAGCTCAAACTGTTGAAGCTCTTCTTGCATAGCTTGAATCCATTCAGGTTCCATGAAGGCTTCTTCAACTTTCTTGGGTTCTGTAATTGAGACGAATGCGAAGTGCCCACAGAAATTTGCTAGCTGAGTTGCCCTTGATCGAGTGAGCGGACCGGGTGCATTGATGCTGTCAATTATTCTCTCAATCTGCACTTCATTGGCAACACGAGGATGTACAGGGCGAAGGTTTTGCTCTTGCTGATCATTGTCATTGTTAGTGGGATTGTCTTCAGGCTGAGCATTGTCTTCAGGTTGATCAGGTGCGGAGATGATAAGTTCCTCTTCAGGTTGAGCTTCAGAGGGTATGATTTCTCCGGTTCCCATAAGCTTGATTGATTCGCTGGATGGAACTTCATCTAGCACATTTGGGAGGTGCTCTCTTTGTGAACCGTTAGTCTCATCAAACCGCACATCCACTGTTTCAACCACTTTATAATGAAAGAGATTGAAGACTCTGTAGGAGTGCGAATCCTTTCCATATCCAAGCATAAAACCCTCATGTGCTTTTGGTGCAAATTTTGAAGTGTGATGTGGATCCTTGATCCAGCACCTGGCGCCAAATACTCTGAAGTAACTGACATTTGGCTTCTTGCCAGTAAGGAGCTCATAAGATGTCTTGTTCAGAAGCTTGTGAAGATAAACACGATTGATTGTATGGCATGCAGTATCAATGGCTTCAGGCCAGAATTTTCTTGGAGTCTTGTATTCATCAAGCATCGTTCGGGCCATCTCAATGAGTGTTCTGTTCTTGCGTTCGACGACGCCATTCTGCTGTGGCGTGTACGGGGCTGAGAATTCATGTGTGATGCCCAAGGTATCAAGATATGTATCAAGGCCAGTGTTCTTGAATTCAGTGCCATTGTCACTTCTGATGTGCTTTATCTTGGCGCCATAGTTGTTCATTGCTCGATTGGCGAAGCGTCTGAAGACATCCTGCACTTCAGTCTTGTAGAGGATTATGTGCACCCAAGTATATCTAGAATAATCATCAACAATGACAAAGCCATAGAGACAAGCAGTAGTAGTAAGAGTTGAGTAATGAGTGGGACCGAAAAGATCCATGTGGAGCAGTTCGAAGGGTCGAGTGGTTGTCATGATTGTCTTCGAGGGATGTTTGGCCCTCGTCATCTTTCCTGCTTCACAGGCACCGCATAAGTGATCTTTCTTGAACTTGACGCCCTCGATGCCTATGACATGCTTCTTCTTTGCAAGGGTGTGGAGGTTCCTCATGCCAGCATGCCCTAGCCTCCGATGCCAGAGCCAGCATTCTGAAGCTTTTGCTAGAAGACATACGGCAAGCTGTGGTCCTGCCGAGAAATCTACCACGTACAAATCATCTTTCCGATACCCTTCAAACACTAGAGACTTGTCAGATTCCATTAGTACAAGGCAGCGATATTTTCCAAATATTACGATCATGTTCAAATCGCAAAGCATTGAGACAGACATTAAGTTGAAGCCAAGGGATTCAACAAGCATGACTTTATCCATGTGTTGATCCTTTGAGATTGCAACTCTACCTAGACCCGGTACCTTACTTTTACCAGTGTCAGCAAATGTGATGTGACTCTTGTCGGATGGACGTAAGGTTGAGTCCATAAGAAGGCTTCTTTTGCCAGTCATGTGATTGGTACACCCACTATCAATAATCCATTCTGAAGACGCTGGTGTCGTACCCTACAGTGCAGTTAGGGGGATAGGCTTCACGAAGAGAATTGTGAAGCAAAAACATTTGACGAACCAGTGGGTTATGAAAGCTTAGATCCAGATTAGGACTAATAGGGAGAGTAGCAAGCGATTCAGGAACGAAGTACATAGTAAGACCATTCGGGCATTTGATCTTGCGCCCTACAAGATGTTTAAGGTCCCCAGCAATAGCGTCAGACGATTTTGGTTTTCTGCTGGAGACCTTTCCCTGCAAAAGAGAGTTAAGCTTTCTTAGCCACCCACATCTTCAAGGGTGGCTTAGAAGCAATAAGTCTAAGTGCAGCGTCTGAGAACTTTGGCTTTGGAGCCCTAGCAAAAAGTCTTGCAGGCGGACAATAGTACTCATAAGAATAAGCAGAATAGTTCTTGGTCTTATGAACATGGCGGTTTGATGAACCGCGCTCATATTCATAGGCCTGAGTATGGTTTCCTTGCAAAACATTTGCGCTAGTGCGACTCAGGTGAGTCCTCTGTCTGTATGAAGCCTTTGGACCGTATGAAGCCTGTGGTCTGAGGTTTGTCTTCTTCACGTGTGGTGTCATGATGACATTCACAGGAAGATTCTCCAGACACTTTTTCGGAACCCAGATCTTCTTCATAGGCGGTCCATTCCTGCAGTTAGTACCAATGTACCTGGCAAACACTTCACCATTCTGATTCTTAAACAGTTTATAGTTTGCATCAAAGGATTCATCAATGACAATGGGGTTTGCACAAGTGAAGCCAGATAGAGTGGATAGATCTGCTGAAGATTCCTTTGCAGCAAGCCATGTGGTTTTGGGGTACTGCTCAGGTTTCCAGTAAGAGCCATCAGCATTCATTTTCCTTACGAACCCAACACCCTCTTTCCTCGGGGTTCGGTTCAAGATCTGCTTTTTGAGGACATCACATAGTGTCTGATGCCCTTTAAGACTTTTGTACATCCCTGTTTCAAGCAATGTCTTCAACCTAGCATTCTCATCAGCAATAGCAGTGGAATCCTCAGCAGAGGGGTTAGTTCCCACATCAATAGTTGAAGATATTGCAACAGTGGCAGCAGTAGAACATTCAGCAACAGTAGTAGCATTATCATGCTCAATGCATTTAAGACATGGTGGTTCAAATCCTTCCTGAGCGGAACTGATCTGTTTGGAGCGAAGTGACTCATTTTCCTTTTGAAGATCTTCATGAGCCGCTCTCAATTTCTCAAGATCTTGCTTCCTTTGAAGATAATCATAGGAAAGCTTTTCATGAGTTGTTGAGAGCGTTTCATGATGACTTTCAAGTTCCTCAGACTTAACATGAAGATTTTTTATGTCTTCAATTAAGGACTCAGAACGAGTCATTTTAGCGCCTAACAGATCATCGCTTTTGTCTAACAGTTTTTGAATATGTTCCATGGCTTTCTGTTGTTCAGTTGCAATTTTAGCAAGTGTTTTGTAGCTGGGTTTTGAACCACAATCAGAGTCATCGTCACTAGATGTTTGATAGTGAGTAGTGCGTGTGTTTACCTTGGCACCACGTGCCATGAAGCAGTAGGTAGGAGCCGAGTAGTCCTTGTAATTTGCATCGGTGTCGGTGATGAAGTCATTGTCTTCAGTGTTGAAGATGGACTTGGCAACGTATGCTGTAGCCAGACTTGCGACGCCAGAATCGGACTCCTCCTCAGACTCCACCTCCGCCTCCTCAGAAGCGGACTCCTCCTCTGAATCCATTTCCTTGCCAACAAACGCACGTGCCTTGCCAGATGAGCTCTTCTTGTGTGATGAAGACTTTGAAGAAGACTTGGAAGAAGACTTTGAGTATTTCTTCTTCTTCTTGTCGTCAGAGTCATATTCCTTGCTCTTCTTCTTCTTTTTGTTCTCATTGTCCCACTGCGGACACTCAGAGATGAAGTGGCCAGGTTTCTTGCACTTGTGACATGTTTTCTTCTTGTAGTCATGAGCAGAAGCTTCATCATTCCTTGAGCTTGATCGGGAAGACTTTCTGAAGCCTTTCTTCTTGGTGAATTTTTGGAACTTCTTCACAAGCATAGCAAGTTCCCTTCCAATGTCTTCAGGATCATCAGAACTGCTGTCAGATTCTTCTTCAGATGAGGAGACAGCTTTTGCCTTCAAGGCACGAGTTCGCCCATAGTTTGGACCGTAGATATCTCTTTTCTCAGAAAGCTGAAACTCATGTGTGTTGAGCCTCTCAAGTATGTCAGACGGATCGAGTGTCTTGAAATCAGGACGTTCTTGAATCATCAGGGCTAGGGTGTCAAACGAACTGTCAAGTGATCTCAGTAGTGTCTTGACGACTTCATGCTTGGTGATCTCAGTAGCGCCAAGGGCTTGAAGCTCATTCGTGATGTCAGTGAGTCGATCAAACGTGAGCTGGACATTCTCATTGTCATTTCTCTTGAAGCGGTTGAAGAGGTTGCGAAGGACACTGATTCTCTGATCTCTCTGGGTTGAGACGCCTTCGTTGACCTTGGAGAGCCAGTCCCAGACTAGCTTAGATGTTTCCAAAGCACTCACGCGGCCATACTGTCCTTTGGTCAGATGACCACAGATGATATTCTTGGCAGTAGAGTCCAGTTGAACGAACTTCTTGACGTCAGCAGCAGTGACACCTTCTCCAGCCTTGGGAACGCCGTTCTTGACGACATACCATAGGTCGACGTTAATGGCTTCAAGATGCATGCGCATCTTATTCTTCCAGTAGGGATATTCAGTTCCATCAAAGACGGGGCACGCAACGGAGACTTTTATTATCCCCGCAGTCGACATAGCTAAAACTCCAGGTGGTTAAACCAAATCACACAAAACAAGGGAGTACCCTGCTCTGATACCAATTGAAAGTGCGTTATATCAACTAGAGGGGGGGGGGTGAATAGGCGATTTTTATGAAAGTCTTCAAAACGTGGAAGTTATGAAGACAAATGATAGAAATAAACCTATTACCATGGAGCGGAAGGTAGACTACACTAGGCAAACCATAGTCAAGTATTCAATGAAGTGAAAGCACAATGACTAATAGCAGCAATGTAGTAAGGATCAGGTAGGAAGATATTATGAAGCCAAACAGAACACGCAGTCACTCAGTGAAGATAAAAGATAGTGCAATCATACAATGACTTCACAAGGACCAACAGTAAGTAAAGGGAAGGAAAGGATGAAACCAGTGACACGTTGAAGACAATGACGTGTTGGACCAGTTCCAGTTGCTGTGACAACTATACATCTGGTTAGGGCGGCTAGGTATTTAAACCTGAGGACACATAGTCCCGGACACCCAGTCCTGAATACGCAGCTCAGGACACCCAGTCCTCACCGTATTCCCCTTGACCTAAGGTCACACAGACCTCGCCCAATCACTTTGGTAAGTCTTCAAGGTAGACTCCCAAACCTTCACAGACTTCATTCACCGGCAATCCACAATGTCTCTTGGATGCTCAGAACGCGACGCCTAACCGGCTGGAGGATTCACAATCCTCAAGTGTAATAAGTCTTCAGATCACACAGACAAGAAGACTTAAGTGATGCCTAATTCTCTTTGGCTCTGGGTGGTTAGGGCTTTATCCTCGCAAGGAATTCTCTCTCAAAGTCTTCGAGGTGGGTTGCTCTCAAACGACAAAAGCCATATACTAACTCTGAGCAGCCAACCATTTATGGTTGTAGGGGGTTGTCTATTTATAGCCACTAGGCAACCCGACCTGATTTGTCCGAAATGACCCTGGGTCACTAAGGAACTGACACGTGTTCCAATGGTCAGATTTCAAACTCACACGGCAACTTTACTTGGGCTACAAGCAAAGCTGACTTGTCCGACTCTGGACAAGATTCGCTCTCATAGTCTTCACTCGAAGACATAGGTTTTGGTTAGGCATCACTTCAGTCATTCTGACTGGTTCTCTTGGCCCCCACTTAACAGTACGGTGGTTCCTATGACTCAACAAATAAGAAAAAGAACTACGAAAGATCTAAGTCTTTGAGCTCCATAGGCTTCATGCGATGTCTTCTCTTGTCATAGTCTTCAATGTGAATATCTTCATATACCACCTTTGACATCAATGTCTTCATACATTTTTAGGGGTCATCTCTGGTAGGAAAACCGAATCAATGAGGGACTTCTACCTGTGTTATCCTGCAATTCTCACAAACACACTAGTCCCTCAACTAGGTTTGTCGTCAATACTCCAAAACCAACTAGGGTGGCACTAGATGCACTTACACAACTCACTCCAATGGATTTCTCCAAATGATCTACATCAACATTGAGCATCCACATCTTCAACACCTACATGAAGTCATCATGGACAAAACCCAAGGTTAGGTCACCCCTCTTAGGGGGGATATCACATCTAGGGGAGCTTTACTCTAAGAATTGAGCTAAAGCAACTCTAATGGTGTGAACACAACAATGCTTTATGTAAAAGCGGTAACCCCACTTATGCTTAAACGATGAGTACCTATGATCAAATGTTCTCATTTGACTCCTCAGTCAATATACTCATATATAGATGACCTAGTCATCGCCAATTGCTTGATAGATGCTAGAGTGTTTGTGCATGCTTTGCCACATATATCATTTGCCATCTTATTGTGTGAGCATGTTGAGTGCATATTTTTCTCATTCGAGGACATCCATTTGTTGCTTTCATTGTTTCGTCTTTTCTTTTGCCAAATGGATGGACAAGAATGCCTAAGAACTCCATCTATCTATCTATGCTTTTCTTGTCTCAAACTCTATTCATGCTACATCACAAAGTTTGATCAAGTCAGATTCAGACCCTCTGGGTGAGGAGCACTCAGAGCCACCGATTCGTCAGACTTAAACTTCCAAAACCTCTTAGTGTATTTCGGTCTGACCGATTCATTCCTTTTGGTCATACCGACTTCATTGAGTTGATCTAGGTTTCAATCTCGGTGCAACCGATTTGAACAGTTCGTTCACACCGAGTTGCAGTAACCGCTTGTGATTCTGCATCTCGGTGCCACCGACCCGTTCCACTCAGTCACACCGATAGGGTCTGGATATATATATATCCACGGGTCAAATTTTGGGAATTTCTCCGAAACCCTTCGCCTGCGCATATCCAGCTATGTCGACTTGAGGTCTCCGGATCATCTCCTCATCACCAGCGACCCCCTGCCACTGGTCTCCACCGCCGTCAACAGATATCTCCACCACCGTTGTCGCCGTAGCGAGCGCATCGCCAAGTTAGGGTATGAGTTCGATCCTTTGTGCTTTCTCACTCCGATTCTTAGCACGAAGACAATGCCATGATTCTTGCCACATTTGAGATTGTTCTATCCAGCAAAAACTTCCTTTAGATTAGTTTTGATTTGAAAATTTAGGGTTAGGTTTCCCCTAATTCATCTCGGACCGACCGAGTTGTAGAAATCGGTCTCACCAATTTGGCCTAGGCCATTGCACTTGTGATTTTCGATCTCACCGAAACTTACAAATCAGTGTAACCTAGTTTGATTCTCAGTGAAACCCTAGCAATATCGGATTCACCAAACTGTGTCTCGGTCTGACCGATTCCACTAGTTTAGACTCTAATATTGCTTCGGTGTCACCAAGTTTAACAAATCGGTAGCTCCAAAATGCTTTCTATAGAAAACTAAAAAGTTTTTGACTCATTTGTTTTGCAAAATCTCTGCACTTTGTGATGCTCATCCACTCTATCTCAACTATATATATTCACAGGGACAACTTTCAGGGTCAGCTTGCAGTTTCAGCCATGTTAGACCATAGTGACAGCCAGAACAGATCTGAGGAACAAGTTAACTTAAGTGAGGGCACTAGTCCCTCTGGCAGCTATGACGAGGGTAGCAGAAGCACCCCAAGCAACTTGCCCAAAGCAGCAACAAGGACAAGGAAGGAAAGAAATTCAGATTCTAAAGATGAGGACTATGTTGCTGTTGAGGAGGAAGTCACCTCCAAGAAGAAAGTGCTGAAAAAGGAATATGCTGCTACTGCAACCAAACCTGGGTTGCACAAGAAATCTCCTGCCAAGAGAGTGCCCATGTCCAAAGCCAGGGCCTTAGCTCTTGATACTTTGAAGTCCACAGAAGAAGAGACTGCTGGTGAGGGCAATAAGAGAAAGGAAATGGTCAAGAAGACCGTGGCTAGAGTTATTGGAAAGCCATCTATGATGATCCAATCAGACGAGGAAGAGGATGAAGAGGATGCTGCACCAGCACCCAAAGCACAGAAGTTGATGGGGGATGCCATCAAGTCAGGGGCTGCTCCATCAAAGCCCTAGACTGCCCCCAAGGCTGTTGCTCAAGCTTCTAAGCCTGCAGCACCCACGAGATCAACTAGGAACATACCAGCTGTTGAGAAGAACAAGGCCCTAGTGCCTGAAATGGAAGAAGAAGAAGAGCCTCAAGTGCTCAGAAAACTCAAACCAAGGATTCTTGATCATGATGACAATCATCTAGTTGCTGAGAACATGAAGGAAAGAAAAGATGCATGACTCAGATTGTGGAGACAGTCAGACCCCTATGCTGTGAGAAGAAGAACTGATGTGGACTACATGTTTCACTCTAAGGAACAATAGGACTTCTATGAGACATTCCTCATGGACAAGAAGCCCATTGTGTGTGACATGAGATGGGTGGACTGGAAATACATTGACAACAATGAAGATCATTTTCCTGGAGTTCATGAGAGCTTCAGACTCAATGGAGTTAACACTTTTGTGGGTCAAAAATTGACCAAATGGAATGATGAGTTGATCATGTGGTTCTATTCCACTACTCACTTCTACCCAGATGGAAAGATTGTCTGGATGACTGAAGGTACTAGGTACCAGTCTACAGTTGCTGAGTGGGCCAAGCTTATCAATGCCCCTGAAGAGCATGAGGATGACACTGATGTCTATGCCAAGCGCAAGAAAGACCACAACTCCATGGCCAATATGTACAAGGAGATACCTGACAAGGACTTGGAGACACACAAGCTAGGATCAGAATATTACTTGTTGTCTATATTGAGCCACACTTTGTTGCCCAAGTCAGGAGATCACAGGATGATCAGAGGCCACTCCACCAACTTGCTTCAGATGTTTGATGTGCCACAAAAATTTGAAGTGATGAGTTTGATTGTTAATACTATCAAGAGAACTGCAGCAGATCAGAAGAGATCATGTGGCTATGCTCCACAGATTCAGATGCTCATAAATTCTAAGATGGGCACTAGCACATATCTTTTGGATAAAGAGCACCTTCCCTTGAGGCCTGATTTTGAGGATAACACTATTGTGATGGATCCTTCACATCCAACTTCTGTTGAGGCTCAAGAGAAGAGAGAGAAGGCACATGCTAAAAATCTTCAAAGATTCCAGATCCTTCTACAGTTAATCTCAAGACTAAGCAGGACCAACTCAGCTATCTGCTTGAGGCCACTGTGAGAATAGAGAAAGGACTAGCTACCGCGACTCGAAATCAAGAGAGCCTTGAGAGGATCTTTGAGACAAAGATTCATGACTTGGATGTCAAAGTGACTGAGATTCAGACTTCAGTGGAGAAGATACAAGAAGAGCTTGAGGACATGAGTGACAGGACGACCACATATGCTTATCAGAGGGTGCCTAGAAGATAGAGGTCTGCAACAGTGCCAGTGATGGACTCTAGGGCCACAACTTCAGCTCCTGCAGCCATAACTTCAGTTGCCTCTCCAGTGGCAACCCCTCCCGCTCCTCACACGTCAGCCGAAGTCTTTGCAGATGCTATTCTCTCCACGCCATCTCAGCACTCTGGAGCTCCTGGAGATCTTGCTTAGAGTGTCGTATAGCACTATGCATTTTCGAGCTTTTTGGTAACTTGTTGCCAAAGGGGGAGAAAGTGTATAGATCATAGGCTTCGAGAGAGAGAGAGAGAGAGAGAGAGAGAGAGAGAGAGAGAGAAAGAGAGAGTGTTTTGCTTCTTTTTGCCTCTCTTGCTACTTTATTTGCTTGCTTGGTTGGTTGACACTCTACTTATGTGTGTGAGAGATACTTACATGATCATGTGCTTGATCATATCATACTTTAATATTTGTGCTTGAATGATGATATTCTATCTCTCATGTATGATCATTCACATCTTATCTTGGTGATGAGTGCATGTTATGTATGTTTTATCATTTTGAGCGCTCCACCAAGATCTATGTGACATGGAAGAGTAACCCATGATCCTAATTGATTGTTCATTTGCATTCAAAAGCAAATTTTAAATAATGCACAAATTTATGGGGAGCTCTTGCTTATCACATACTTCTCAAAGAGACGATGTATTTCATTCTTATTATAATTTGTCAAAGCTTTGATCTATATGTTGTCATCAATTACCAAAAAGGGGGAGATTGAAAGTGCAAATAATCCCTAGGTGGTTTTGGTAATTCATAACAACATATATCTCATTGAACTAATATCCATTCAAGATCAATGTTTCAGAAAGTTCAATGATTGGTATGGCATGGACTAGAGATGTGGACCCCTCAAAATGCTAAGGACACATATTGGCAAAAGCTCAAGACTCTACATTTTCATTTTAGTGATCCAAGATCACATTGAGTCCATAGGAAAAGCCAATACTATTAAAAGGGGATGAGGTGTTGCTTAATCTTGCTTGCTCAAAATGCTTAGTGATATGCTCCAAAAGCCCTCAACCACTTACTCATTTCCACATATGTCCTAAAACTAAAGTCAAACTTGGCCCCACCGATTTGATCTATCCGGCGCCACCGAGTTCACTTGACATAGCCATTGCTAGAAACCCTAATCAGTTCGGTCTTACCGATAGGGATCTCGGTCTCACCGAGATGGGATTGCAAACTCTTTGTTTCCCTTCGTAACGTTTCGGCCTAACCGAGGTGAGCGATCGGTCCCACCGAGTTGGCAATGCAAACTCTCTGTTTCCTTTTCGTAATGTTTTTGTCTCACCGAAATGAGTGATCGGTCCCACCGAGTTTGCCTGGCCAAGTCTCTGTTTGCTCATTACTGAAATCGGTCTCACCGAGTTCATGTGATTGGTCTCACCGAGATGAGGTTTCACCCTAACCCTAGCGCACCGGTCTCACCGAGTTGGTATTGTCGGTCCCACCAAAAAGTCCAATGTTCACATTTTGAACCAAGTCAGTCTCATTGAGTTTCACTATTTGGTCCCACCGAGTTTGGTAAATTCTGTGTAACAGTTAGATTTTGTGTGGAGGCTATATATACCCCTCCACCCTCCTCTTCATTAGAGAGAGAGAGCCATCAGAACGTGCCTACACTTCCAGCATTCATTTTTTGAGAGAGAACCACATACTCATGTGTTGAGACCAAGACATTCCAATCCAACCACAAGAATCTTGATCTCTAGCCTTCCCCAAGTTTCTTTCCACTCAAATTATCTTTCCACCATATCCAAATGTGTGAGAGAGAGTTGAGTGTTGGGGAGACTATCATTTGAAGCACAAGAGCAAGGAGTTCATCAGCAACACACCATCTATTACCTTTTGGAGAGTGGTGTCTCCTAGATTGGTTAGGTGTCACTTGGGAGCCTCCGTCAAGATTGTGGAGTTGAACCAAGGAGTTTGTAAGGGCAAGGAGATCGCCTAATTCGTGAAGATCTACCGTAGTGAGGCAAGTCCTTCATGGGCGATGGCCATGGTGGGATAGACAAGGTTGTTTCTTCATGGACCCTTCATGGGTGGAGCCCTCCATGGATTCGCGCAACCGTTACCCTTCGTGGGTTGAAGTCTCCATCAACGTGGATGTACGATAGCACCACCTATCAGAACCACGCCAAAAATCTTCGTGTCTACATTGTGTTTGCTCCCTCCAAACTCCTCCCCTTTACCTTCATATGCAATGATTTACATTCCGCTGCTATACTCTTAGAATTGCATGTGTAGGTTGATTGCTTGACTTGTGTTAAGTTGCTAAAATCTACCAAGACTTAAAATTGGGAAAAGGCTAGATTTTTATTTGGTCAAGCAGTCCAATCACCCCCTCTAGACATACTTTAGATCCTACAATGCCCCTGTTGAGTGTGCGCGGAACACCCACCACACGCTCCACCGCCGTTGCCTGTCGACAGCTGTTGCCGGCCGCCGTTGCCGCCACACCATCGTCGAAAGCTAGGGCCATTGCCCGCTCCACCACCGTGGCCGGAAGGTGAGAGGTGGCCGTCATGGCCGCCACCCCACTACCGGCCACCGTGGCCATCACCCGCTCCGCCACCGCGGCCCGAAGACGGGAGGTGGTGGTGGTGGCCGTCACCCCATCGTCGGCTATCGTGTCCGCCAGCCCTTCGTCGACTGCCGGGATCATCACCCGCTCTGCCATAGCCGCCCGAAGGAGGGAGGTGGAGGTGGAGGCCCGCACGTGTGTCAGCGACCTTGCACACTACATCGAGTTCCTGTGGGAGGAGGAGCGCCTCCTCGAGCACACAAAGAGCCTTACCGCAGCCGTGGACGCAGCACACGCCAACGCAGAGGCAAGGAATCAGGAGATCTACGAGCAGTCCGGCCACTTCGAGAGGGGTCGTCTGGAGCGGTAGAGGGCATTCGAGGTGAGCGTCGCTGAAGGTGCAGCAGCGGCAGGCACCGTATTGCAGTTGTCCAACTCGTCAGTAGGCTCGTCCTCCTCTTCCTCTTACTGAGCGCGCTCGGCAGAGGAGAGGCTGCCGGAAGTAGTAAAAAGCCCCTCCGTAGTAGTAGTATTTTGGTGCTATTTTGTTCAGTTCATTTGACTATAGATGTGGTGTAACTGTACAATGTACTTAAAATTAGCTAGTATGTATAGTTGAACTAGCTATTTCAGTACATGGTTGGCAACAATTGGGGAAAAGTTTAATCGGTTCAGCTGTCAAGTTGAATTGTTTGTATAAATTAAGAATGATTGCTTAATCTATGAATGAAATCTATGCTTAATTACTGAATTTTAGTTGCAAAAATTAGATAGTGCTAGTGATTTTTTGCTGCACATTTTGACAAATCTTAGTGTTGCAAGGATTGACAAATGGCAATGTTACTAGATCAACAAATGTCAATCTTTCCAGTTTGACAAATGGCAATATACCCAATATGACAGATGCAAATCTTACCAAATTATCTGTACGTGGTTGCACACGGGTCATCCGAAAAAACCATTTGCGTTGAAGGGAGGTACAAATTCCTCTTGCCAGATTTTATCTTGGCTTAGCGACGAAGTCTCGCTTTGCATACCTTAGTCAGTCTGAACCGTTTCCGTTGAAGAGATGCACAAATCCCATGCGGCGAATTTTCCCTTAGCTTACATCGGAAGACCATAGCTCTCACTTTGCATACAGGTGTTCTATCTAAAACATTTATGATGAAGCAGCACAAATCCTGCTCAGCACATTTTCCCTTGGCTTACTAGGGAAGCTATCAATTTACATACGGGTGTTCTATGTAAAACATTTGCGATCAAGAGCTGCACAAATCCTGCTCGGCACATTTTTGCTAGGCTTCCTGGGGAAGCCGTCGGTTTGCATAAGGGTGTTCTAACTAAAATGTTTGCGATGAGTGTTTTATATTTTAAAACCATATTAATCTGTGGCTTGGGATCCATTAATGGAGAGCATGCGAGCAAGGCGGGCGGCCATGGAAGTCAAAGGGCTCACTTCCTAGTGAGCCTGCGCGGCATACAACTCGCGGGCTTCCCGGTGAGCCTGCGCATTGGAGTACAACTCGCACGCCTCCCGTTTAGTCAAGCACTTGTTCGCATGGCACCTCCTAGCCATTAAAAGAGTGAGGCATGGCGTCACGTGAATGGTTAACAGAACACACATGATTTCAATTATACAAAATGTTTGAGATGTTACAGTGGCAGCTATTTGTTTCAAAATGCCTTTTGTTGGCTGTTATTCGAGTGCGCCTTCTCTCAAAATGGACAGAAAAATACCACAGCATGTTGGGTGCTATTCCATGATAGCATGCCAAGTTTCATGAATTTCAGACGAGTTTTGGATTTAAAGTAATTTAAAAACAAAGTATATCAATGTTTTGCCGGCAATCAAAAGTACCCTGGTGTTTGAAATTCATTCCCATTTCTTGCATGGGACCTAAGAATGCACCCAAGGACACAAATTTGTTTTTTAAACCAATTTATATGCACTGGAGCATGTGCATGTAGTTCAAATTTGAATTATGCAGATAAAATGCCTAGAAAACCCAGTTAATGTATAAAAATGTCCAAACGAACCCTGAAAATTCCAAAATTTAACACAACACTCATGTTGTTCTATGTTGACACTAGAAATGTTTTGAAAGCAATAAGAGGTAACGAATATGGTTTCGTCCCCAAAGGTGGCACGTTCCTTACCAAAACCATCAGGCTTGTTTTGAGAAGCTATGGTTTGTGAGAAGCTTATACCCAAACCTGCCCCAAATGGGACAATTTTTTACCAAGGCATGTTGATGCCGCTCCATGATAGCATGCCAAGTTGCATGAATTTCAGGCAAGTTTTGGATTACTAGAATTTAAAAACCAGGTATCTCAATGTTTGCGGCCGAGTGACGGTGGCAGGGTGTTTGACATTCATTCCCTTTTCTTGCATGGGACCTAAGCATGCAACCAAGGACACATATCTGAATTTTCAACCAATTTATATGCATTAGAGCATGTGCATGTATTTCAAATTTGAATTATGCACATAAATGCATTGAAAACTCAATTAATGTATAAAAACGTCCAAACGAACCCTGAAAAATTCCAAAATTTAACACAACACTCATGTTGTTCTATGTTGACACTAGAGAAAAAATTGAAATCAAGAAGAGGCAACGGATATCATTTCATCCAGAAAGGTGAAATGTTCCCTACCGTAACCATGAGGCTTGTTGCGAGAAGCTCTGGTTTGTGAGAAGCTTATACCCCAACCTGCCCCAAATAGGACAATATTTATACCACTGCATGTTGATGTCATTCCATGATAGCATGTCAAGTTTCATGAATTTCAGAAGAGTTTTCGATTTACTAGAATTTTAAAACCATGTATCTCAATTTTAGTGGGCGAGCGACGGTGGCAAAGGTGATTGACATTCATTCCCATTTCTTGCATGGGACCTAGGGTTGCAACCAAGGACACACATTTGATTTTTAACCCGTTTATATGCACTGGAGCATGTGCATATAGTTCGAATTTGAATTATGCACATGAATACAGAGAAAACTCAATTAATGTATAAAAATGTCCAAGTGAATGCCGAAAAATCCCAAAATTGACACAACACTCCTATTGTTCTATGTTGACACGAGAAAATTTTGAAAGTAAGAAGAGAGAACAAATATCGTTTCATCCCCCCAAGGTGACACGTTCCCTACCGAAACCATCAGGCTTGTTGTGAGAGAAGCTCTGGTTTGCGAGAAGCTCATACCCAAACCTAGCCCAAATGGGACAATATTTTTTACCATGGCATGTTGATGCCATTCCATGGTATCATGTCAAGTTCCATGAATTTTAGATGAGTTTCCGATTTACTAGAATTTTAAAACCATGTATCTCAATGTTAGCGGTCGAGCGACAGTGTCAAGATGTTTGACATTCATTCTCATTTCTTGCATGTGACCTAAGCTTGCAATCAAGGACAAACATTTGATTTTGCAACCTGTTTTTATGGACCAGAGCATGTGCATGTAGTTCAATTTTGAATTATGCACATATGCCTAGAAAACTCAGTTAATGTATAAAAATGTCCAAACGATCCCCGAAAAAATCCAAAATTTAACACGACACTCCTGTTGTTCTATGTTGACACCAGGGGAAAAATTGAAAGGAAGAAGAGGCAACGTATATTGTTTTGTTCACAAAGGTGACACATTTCTCTAACGGAACCAAGAGGCTTCTTCTGAGAAGCTCTGGTTTGTGAGAAGCTTATACCATAACCTGCCCCAAATGGGACAATATATTTTACCCCAGCATGTTGATGCCATTCCATGATAGCATGCCAAGGTTCATGAATTTCAGACGGGTTTTGGATTTACTAGAATTACGAAAGCAAGTACCTCAACGTTTGCCGGAGATCCACGGTGCCGTGGTGTTTGAAATTCATCCCCATTTCTTGCATGGGACATAAGCATAAACCGATGGACACATATATGATTTTACAACCCATGTTGGTGCACCAGAGCATGTGCATGTAGTTTAGTTTTGGAATTGTGCACCTGAAATGGCTAGAAAACCAATTTAATGTATAAAATGTCCAAATGAACCCTGAATATTTCCAATTTTTTTACAACACACATATAGTGGCATGTTCACTACAGATAAAAGTTCTAGCAATTCAAACACCCTCCATTGCCGCTATGACCCCATTATGTAATTCAAATCAATATGAAAAATCAAGTAGATCCCACATAGTTTATTCTCACCAACCGCGTGAGATGCAGTACAAAATATCTTGGAGCACCGTTGGTGTATAGTACGCCAATGGCTTACGCGAGAAGGTGTGTGATACATCCATTTTCCATCATGCTTTTATATCGATATTTATTGCATTATGGACTGTTATTAAAAATTATGTCATAATACTTATGCCTATGCTCTCTTATTTTACAAGGTTTATATAAAGAGGGAGAATGCCGGCAGCTGGGATTCTGGGCTGGAAAAGGAGCAAATATGGACTTGACTCTGAGATAGTAGCTTCTTTCTGTGAATCTTTTGCTACTTATGCTGTAGATTTGAGGTTTCAGGAGACTCGGTCATCCTTCTATGATGGTGAGCCTATTCCTTGGAAGAAGGACGACAAGCCTACGCCATCAACAAAATGACCACCATCTCCACCAACAAAGAAGAATTGAGTATCTGGTATGGGCACTCCCCTTGGCAACTGCCAAGCTGGGGGAGTGCCCCGGTATCGTGTCACCATCACTTTTATCTTTACTGTTTTCCTTAGTTCGATCCTTTTGGTATTATCTTGATCTAGTAGAATAAAGTTTATGGCATGATCTAGTTTTGAGTTTTGCTTTATAATTCCTCTATGTAATCGAGTCCATGAGCTATATAATAAAGATTAGTGTTGAGTCAAGGGCTTAATTATTTTTCCATGATCCTAAGGGAATAAAAGAAAAGAGAAAGAAATAAAAAGAAACAAAGAGATCATGTGGATCTTGTGGAGAGTAATGAGCTCACATAGAAAAAGTATGATGAATAAAAGTTGTTGAGAGTTGACAAGCATTGTTTTGGTCATCGTTGCAATTAATAGGAAGTAATAAAGAAAGAGAGGTCTTCACATATAAATATACTATCTTGGACATCTTTTATGATTGTGAGCACTCATTAAAATATGACATGCTAAAGAGTTGACGTTGGACAAGGAAGACAACGTAATGGGTTATGTTTTCTTACATATGAGATAAATTATATTATCATGGATCATGCAACATGGTTGAGCTTGCCTTTCCCCCTCGTGTTAGCCAAATTCATCGCACCAAGTAGAGATACTACTTGTGCTCCCAAATACCCTTAAACCAGTTTCATCATGAGAGTCCACTATACCTACCTATGGATTGAGTAAGAACCTCTAAGTAAGTTGTCATCGGTGTAAGCAATAAAAATTGCTCTCTAAATATGTATGACTTATTAGTGTGGGAGAAAATAAGCTTTATACGATTGTGTGATATGGAAGAAATAAAAGCAACAGACTGCATAATAAAGGTCCATATCACAAGTGGCAATATAAAGTGACGTTCTTTCGCATTAAGATTTTCTGCATCCAACCATTAAAGTGCATGACAACCTCTACTTCCCTCTGCGAAGGGCCTATCTTCTACTTTTATCTCCTACCTTGCATAAGAGTCATGGTGATCTTCACCCTTCCTTTTTACATTTTATCCTTTGGCAAGCATAGTATGTTGGAAAGATCCTGGTATATATGGCTAATTGGATGTGAGTTTTCATGAACTATTATTGTTGACATTACTCTTGAGGTAGAATGTTGGGAGGCAAAACTATAAGCCCCTATCTTTCTCTGTGTCCGATTAAAACTCCAAACCCATGAGTATTGCATGAGTGTCAGCAATTGTGAAAGACTATATGATAGTTGAGTATGTGGACTTGCTGAAAAGCTCTTATATATTGACTCTTTCCTATGTTATGAGAAATTGCAATTGCTCCAATGTTTGAGATTATAGTTTGTTAGTTTTCAATGAAGTTTACGATTCATACTTGAAATTGTGATTGAATTATTACTCTAGCATAAGAAATCATATGACAAGAATTATATAGGTTGCTGTTCTAAGAATGATCATGATGCCCTCATGTCTGTATTTTATTTTTATCGACACCTCTATCTCTAAACATGTGGACATATTTTTCGATTTCAGCTTTCGCTTGAGGACAAGCCAGGTCTAAGCTTGGGGGAGTTGATACGTCCATTTTGCATCATGCTTTTATATCGATATTTATTGCATTATGGGTTTTTATTAAACAATATGTCACAATACTTATGCCTATTATCTCTTATTTTACAAGGTTTATATAAAGAGGGAGAATGCCGGCAGCTGGGATTCTGGGCTAAAAAAGGAGCAAATATTAGAGACCTATTCTGCACAGCTCCAAAAGTCCTGAAACTTCACGGAAGACGTTTTCAGAATATATAAAAAATACTCAGCGGAAGAAATTCACCAGGGGGGCCACACCCTGCCCATGAGGGTGGGGGGGCGCTCCCTACCCCCCTGGGCGCGCCCCCTACCTCGTGGGCCCCCTGGTGGCCCTCTGGTGGCCATCTTCTGCTATATGAAGTCTTACGATGGGAAAAAAATCACGAGCCATCTTCTCGGACGAAACTCCGCCGCCACGAGGCGGAACGCTGGCGGAACCAATCCAGGGCTCTGGTGGAGTTGTTCTTTCGGGGAAACTTCCCTCCTGGAGGGGGAAATCATCGCCATCGTCATCACCAATGCTCCTCTCGTCGGGAGAGGGAAATCTCCATCAACATCTTCATAAGCACCATCTCCTCTCAAAACCCTAGTTCATCTCTTGTATCCAATTCTTGTCTACAAGTCCGGGATTGGTGCTAGTAGGTTGCTAGTAGTGTTAATTACTCCTTGTAGTTGATGCTAGTTGGTTTAATTGGTGGAAGATCATATGTTCAGATCCTATATGCATATTAATACCCCTCTGATTATGAATATGTTTATGCTTTGTGAGTAGTTACATTTGTTCCTGAGGACATGGGAGAAGTCTTGCTATTAGTGATCATGTGAATTTGGTATTCGTTCGATATTTTGATGAGATGTATGTTGTCTCTCCTCTAGTGGTGTTACGTGAACGTCGACTACATGACACTTCACCATTATTTGGGCCTAGAGGAAGGCATTGGGAAGTAATAAGTAGATGATGGGTTGCTAGAGTGACTGCGGGGATATACCCCACGGTATGATCCGGCCGGAGTTATAACCCGGCTGGGACTTAGTAAACCGGCAGGTGTTAAAGCAAGTGTTAAACCGGTAGGTATTAAGGCAGGTGGTAAACCGGTTGGTGTTAAGTCAGACGGTAAACCGGCAGGTTGTTAAACTGGCTGACAGTTAAGACAGACAAATAAAACAGACAGTTAACCCAGATGGTAAACCGGCTCGTTGTTAAACCGACTGATAGTTAAGACATGAGTTAAGTCAGATGATAACTCAGCAGACATTCTTAAACCGACAGACCATCTTAAACCGGCACCAGTTAACTCCCGGCAGACCATCTTAAACCGGCACCAGTTAACTCCCGACAGGCAGTGGTAACTGGGTTGCCAGGAGTTATGAAACCCGAGATGTTATGAAGCCCAAGATGTTAAGAAGCCCAAGAAGATAAGTCATAATAGTTAAGTCTTAACTCCGAGTTGGACTATACATGTAACCCGCCCCTCCAACATATATAAGGAGGGGCAGGGCTCCCCAAAGAGGGAGAAAGGAGAATAAACAATCTTAAAGGGTTAGGGTTAACTGGGAGACCCGGTTTACGACGAATTCCTCATGATCATAATGAGAGATAGCCTCAAACAGCACATATGGTTGTTACCGGATGATGTTTCCCGGGGCCCGAAGCTGTCTAAACCCTTGTCTTGCGTTGTGTATCTCGATTCCACTCAACCCCTCTCAAGCTACCACATAGATGCGTTGGCCTCACGACTAAGTCCTCACACTAGGACATCTGTCGTAACGATTCTACGACAGTGATAGAAGCTTAAACCCTAGTTTATGCGTTGCTTCGTAAGGGGCTGATTTGGATCCATATGTTTCATGCTATGGTTAGGTTTACCTTAATACTTTTGTTGTAGTTGCGGATGCTTGCAATAGAGGTTAATCTTAAGTGGGATGCTTGTCCAAGTAAGGACAGTACCCAAGCACCGGTCCACCCACATACCAGATTATCAAAGTACCGAACATGAATCATATGAACATGATGAAAACTAGCTTGATGATATTACCATGTGTCCTCGGGAGCGCTTTTCTCTATATAAGAGTTTGTCCAGGCTTGTCCTTTGCTACAAAAAGGATTGGGCCACCTTGCTGCACTTTATTTACTTTTGTTACTTGTTACTCGTTACAAATTATCCTATCACAAAACTATCTGTTACCACTTGTTTCAGTACTTGAAGAGAATACCTTGCTGGAAACCGCTTATCATTTCCTTCTGCTCCTCGTTGGGTTCGACACTCTTACTTATCGAAAGGACTACGATAGATCCCCTATACTTGTGGGTCATCAGTGTGTCGGTTACAGTCCACAGCCGGCGTGTCAAGCACACTAGCTCGCTCCCCAAATATCATTTCACTGTTCAATCGTCACCGGTGAAATATGGGGACATGGACCCACGTTGTGAGGGCAACTTCGGCGGCCCACTCCGGCGAGAGCGTGGACGCAGCCACCATGCGCGTGCTAACAAGGTGCATGAGCGTGGCCACAATCTACGACCAGGCAGCCAAGGCAGCCCAAACGGACGTTGTTGCTTCTCAGGTGCCGGCAGCAACATCTGCCTCGGGGATAGCAACTGGCGAGAGTGGCACATCAGTTGTCTGTTCCGCAGCGATGACCTTAGCCCCGATGGAGGCCGCCCACAACCATGTCGAGGCCGCCCATGCCCAGCTCGTGGCGGTCACCACAAATATCGAACGAAGCTTCTCCGACAATGGTCGGCAACCCACGACCGAAGAGTTGGTAATTTCCTAGAGCATTCGAGCAGCTCATCCATTCCTCTGCCGCATACCTTGCCAGGACGGAGCCCGTCCAATCCTAGATCGCAACCTCCCACGCCCAGCTCATGGTGGCATTTTCCAAAGAGATGGCGGACGCAGATGGCGAGATTCTTGTTGAATATGGTGTGATGGATGCCATGGAGCCCCTTCCTCAGGAGACTGTCGAGCGTGAGCTGGACATGGAGGAGGCGGCGAAGATCGACGAGCACCAGCCGTAGTACTACTCTTTGTTTTGTTTAATTAAGAGCACTGGTCTTTAATTTGTTAGAGTAATGTTTAGGTTAGCTAGCTCTGTTTAATTGCTGAACTTGCTCGAATAAGAAGTGTGGGTGTGTTGTAGTCTCCTTTGTGTACCCAAATTATGCAATGACGTGGACGGCCACTGTAACCAGGGAAATTCGAACCAAAAATTTTGACGTTCAAATTCATCACACACACGGGTTAAGCTATCTGCATCGTTTGTGATGTTCACATATTGTACACAGTTCTAAATAAGGGACCGTGTCTGATGACACTTTGTGCACCAGTTTTTTCGCTGAACCGATTCAAAAATTTTGGCTTCCACGGAAATATCTACCTCCCCACTCCCCCCTTACCAAAAGCCACATTCCCCCTATTTACACCTTCCTTTCCAAGTTGAAACCTTCACTCCTTGCTTGCAGCACTGCCTCCTCGCCGGTGACCCTCCTTCAGGCTGCTCGACCTCGTCTATCCAGGCAGGTAATCCACACCCGACCCCATCCTCTTCCTCCTTCCACATCTCACATGCCCCGATCGCCAGCGCGACATCTTCCACCCAAATCACCAACCCCTCCACCAAATAAGCGCCGCCCTAAGCCATGGTGCACGTAGTATAGCCAGGAGCTCAAGGAGCATTTGGCAGTGGAGAAGCAAATCACGGTTGCATGCGCGAATGAGGTCGCGATCGCTGTCATTCGTGCCGACCCCCAGATCTTGGAGGAGCACCTCACTGTCGAGGCCACCATCGACGCCTCGCCACCGACGCCACAATGCAGTTGGCTGCTTTAAACGACAGTTCGTGGCATTTTCTCGAGGCCACCCTCGGTGCCTTTGACGAAGACTACGACGTATTTTCTCAGCATGCACATGCTTACCTCAACTCAAGAGCCAGCAGGTTGGTGCTCAGAGCGGCTCAGGCAACTCACCACTACAATGAGGGCACCCGCGATGCGGAGGCCTCGCCCTCTTCCATGTCCAAGGAGCCAATCGTCATCGATGTCTCTGATGATGAGTAGCTTGTCTTATTAGCTCACTATAAGGACCCATGTTCAGTTTGCTAGCTACTGCCTTTCCTTCACAAATTCTAGTGAATTGTGATATCTACTTTTACCATGCAATCTGTTGCTCTAGTGTATATGTTCTATATGTCGTGCAATGTGGTGCTCACTTATTAACTGTTTGGTTAACTAGTTGTTATGTTCAGTTAACTGTTTGGTTCAATTCTGCAAATGTGATGTTCAATTCTTCAGGGTGCAATTTTGTATTGTCTTCCATGTGAGAAATAAATCGAATTTTTCTTTACAAAATACATGAGAAACCAATACAATTGCTATATTTCCAAGTTGTCAAGCATGCTTAGTTTGGTTAACTGTCTGATCTTCTAGTATGTTATATATTATGCAATGTGGTGCTCAGTTAACATTTGGTTCATTTGTTGTGGTGTTTAGTTAACTGTTTGGTTCAATTTGGCAATGCGATGTTCAATTGTTGTGGGTGCATTCTGTTATTGTATACCGTGTGAGAAATCGAATTTGGTTGTACTAAATACATGAGAAACAAATATGATTGCTATATTTCCAAGTTGTTAAGTGATGACCCACAAGTATAGGGGATCTATCGTAGTCCTTTCGATAAGTAAGAGTGTCGAACCCAACAAGGAGCAGAAGGAAATGACAAGTGGTTTTCAGCAAGGTATTCTTTGCAAGCATTGAAATTATCAGTAATAGATAGTTCTGTGATAAGAAAATCGTAACGGGTAACAAGTAATAAAAGTACACAAGGTGCAGCAAGGTGGCCCAATCCTTTTTGTAGCAAAGGAAAAGCCTGAACGAACTCTTATATAAAGCAAAGTGCTCCCGAGGACACATGGGAATTATTGTCAAGCTAGTTTTCATCATGCTCATTTGATTCATGTTCGTTACTTTGATAATTTGATATGTGGGTGGACCGATGCTTGGGTGCTACCCTTCCTTGGAAAAGCCTCCCACTTATGATTAACCCCTCTCGCAAGCATCCACAACTACGAAAGAACAATTAAGGTAAACCTAACCATAGCATGAAACATATGGATCCAAATCAGCCCCTTACAAAGCAATGCATAAACTAGGGTTTAAGCTTCTGTCACTCTAGCAACCCATCATCTACTTATTACTTCCCAATGCCTTCCCCTAGGCCCAAATAATGGTGAAGTCTCATGTAGTCGACGTTCACATAACACCACTAGAGGAGAGACAACATACATCTCATCAAAATATCGAACGAATACCAAATTCACATGACTACTCACAAAACATATTCATAATAAAGATCAAAGGAGTATTAATTATCATTAAGGATCTGAAAATATAATCTTCCATCGGATAAACCATTTAGCATCAACTACAAGGAGTAATCAACACTACTAGCAACCCACATGTACCACTCTGAGGTTTTGAGACAGAGATTGGATACAAGAGATGAACTAGGGTTTGGAGAGCAGATGGTGTTGGTGAAGATGTTGATGGAGATTGACCCCCTCTCAATGAGAGGATCGTTGGTGATGATGATGGCTTTGATTCCCCCCTGCCAAAGGGATGTTTCCCCAGCAGAACAGCTCCACCGGAGCCCTAGATTGGTTCCTCCCAGGTTCCGCCTCAAGACGGCGGTGCTTCATCCCAAAAGCTTCCTTCTCATTTTTTCCAAGTCAAAACACACCGTATAGCAGAAGATGGGCGTCGGAGGCCTACCAGGGGGCCCACAAGGATGGGGCACGCCCTCCACCCTTGTGGCTGGCTGGTGGCCCTCCTCTGGTATTTTCTTCGCCCAATATTTTTTATATATTCTAAAAACATGCTCTGTGAAGTTTCTGGACTTTTGGAGTTGCGCAGAATAGGTCTCTAGTATTTGCTCCTTTTCTAGTCCAGAATTCCAGCTGCCGGCATTCTCCCTCTTCATGTAAACCTTATAAAATAAGAGAGAAAAGGCATAAGTATTGTGATATAATGTGTAATAACAACCCATAATGCAATAAATATTGATATAAAAGCATGATGCAAAATGGACGTATCAACTCCCCCAAGCTTAGACCTCGCTTGTCCTCAAGCGAAAGCCGATATCGAAAAATATGTCCACATGTTTAGAGATAGAGGTGTCGATAAAATAAAATACGGACATGAGGGCATCATGATCATCTTTAGAACAACAACATACAATGTCATATAATTTCTTATGTTAAAGTAACAATTCATTCACAAGATAAAGTATGAACCGAAAACTTTATTGAAAACTAACAAACTATGATCTCAGTCATTGGAGCAATTCCAATTTATCATAACATCAGAAAGAGTCAATATAAGAGCTTTTCAGCAAGTCCACATATTCAACTATCATTTAGTCTTTCACAATTGCTGACACTCACGCGATACTTATGGGTTCAAAGTTTCAATAAGACATCGAGAAAGATAGGGGCTTATAGTTTCGCCTCCCAACCTTTTACCTCAAGGATAATGTCAACACTAATACTTTATGAAAACCTACATCCGAGTGGATATATATATCCGGATCTCTCCAACACACAGTGCTTGCCAAAGGAAAAAGCGTAAAAAGGAAAGGTGATGATCACCATGTCTCTTGTATAAGGGTAGAAGATAAAAGTAAAAGATAGGCCCTTCGCAGAGGGAAGCAGAGGTTGTCATGCGCTTTTATGGTTGGATGCACAAAATCTTAATGCAAAAGAACGTCACTTTATGTTGCTGCTTATGATAAATACCTTTATTATGCAGTCTGTCGCTTTTATTCTTCCATATCACAAGTTCGTATAAAGCTTATTTTCTTCACACTAATAGATCATGCATATTTAGAGAGCAATTTTTATTGCTTGCACCGATGACAACTTACTTGAAGGATCTTAGTCAATCCATAGGTAGGTATGGTGGACTCTCATGGCAAAAATGGTTGAAGGGATGTTTGGAAGCACAAGTAGTATCTCTACTTGGTGCCAAGAATTTGGCTAGCATGAGAGAGAAAGGAAAGCTCAACATGTTGGATGATCCATGATAATATAACTTCTATTCAGATATAAGAAAACGTAACCAATTATGTTGTCTTCCTTGTCCAACATCAACTTTTTAGCATGTCATATTTTAACGAGTGCTCACAATTACAAAAGATGTCCAAGATAGTATATTTATATGTGAAGCCTCTCTTTCTTTATTACTTCCTATTAATTGCGACAATGACCAAAACTATGTTTGTCATCTCTCAACAACTTTTATTCATCATACTCTTTATATGTGAAGTCATTACTCTCCATAAGATCAATATATGATCTTTTTAATTCCTTTTATTCTTTCTTTAATTTAATTCCCTCTAGATCATAGCAAGAAAGCAAAGCCATCAACTCAAAACTACTCTTTATTATATATAACTCACGGACTCGATTACATAGGTAGAGATCAAAACAAAACTCAAAGCTAGATTGTCCTAAAAACTTTATTCTACTAGTTCAAGATATAACCAAAAGGATCAAACTAAGAAAAATGATAAAGGTAAAGGTGTGATGGTGATACGATACCGGGGCACCTCCTCCAAGCTTGGCAGTTGCCAAGGGGAGTGCTCATACCCATACATTTATGTCTCTGTCTTTGGAGGTGATGATGATGGAGTTGTTGATGAAGTAGTGTCACACATCGAGCGTAGGAGATTTTCCAATTTGTGAATAATGCCCTTGAGTGCGGTGATATGCTCTTACAACAATTTTTTTTCACGAGTGAGATATTTATTTTGCACACAAACTATTTTGATGCTCTTGAAAGCTTCAATTTTAGTAGGGGTAAGGCGATTGTAGTATGGTTGAAGGATGTCTTTTTCTTATTCTGCCGGAGCTTTATCTTCCACGGCCTTCTTGACCCTATCACCCTCGTTGATCTCTCCAAGTTCTTCTTTCTTCATCTCTATCTTAATTAGCCAAGCATCATTGCCCGCATTATTGGAGGAGGGGGACGACATGATGCCTGGCCTTGCAAAATCTGGTAGAAAACAACTCGAAACAAAAATAGGAGATATTGTCCTGGTACGGTGGTCAAAACCTTCGAGAGATTATATAATGAATTTTTACTGACCAAAAGAAGTAATGTGCAAGAAAACAGAGTCTAGAGGGCCCACGAGGTGGCCACAAGGACGGGGGCGCGCCCTCCACCCTTGTGGACGCCTCATGTCTCTTTCGGACAACTTTTAATTTTTCCTAAATTTTTAAATATTCCGAAACAGAGAAAAAATGCTACTAGAACAATTTTGGAGTCGGTTTACTTACCGTACCACATACCTATTCCTTTTCAGAGTCTGTAACATTCTGGAAAGTATCCCTTTTGTACTCCTCTGGTGTTATGGTATTAATTATATAGGTCTCAACATTTATGGAAGTACCTGAGATATAATGTTTGATTCTTTGACCGTTTACCATCTTCGGATTTGTGCCTTCGGCGTTGTTGATTTTTATGGCATCAGAACGATAGACCTGCTCGATAATGTAAGGACCTTCCCATTTAGAGAGAAGCTTTCCTGCAAAAAATCTTAAACAAGAGTTGTATAGCAAAACATGATCACCTACATTAAACTCACGCTTTTGTATCCTTTTGTCATGCCATCTTTTAACTTTTTCTTTAAACAACTTGGCATTCTCATAGGCTTGGGTTCTCCACTCATCAAGTGAGCTAATGTCTGATATGTCTCCAGTGTATCTACTTTTCCAAACACTTTTACCCTTGTTTTGGACTCTAACTTGCATGATTTGAATGGAACTAACCCGTACTGACGCTGTTTTCAGCAGAATTACCATGGTGTTATTTATGTGCAGAAACAAACGTTCTCGGAATGACCTGAAACTTCACGGAGCAACTTTTTGGAAAATATAAAAAATACCTGCAAAAGATGAAGGCCAGGGGGCCCACCACCTCTCCACGAGGGTGGGGGACGCGCCCCCTACCTCGTGGGCCCCCTGGTGCCTCTCTGACTCCAACTCCAACTCTATATATTGTGTTTTAGGGAGAAAAAAATCAGAGAGAAGAATTCATCCTATTTTACAATACGGAGCCACCGCCAAGCCCTAAAACCTCTCGGGAGGGCTGATCTGGAGTCTGTTTGGGGCTCCGGAGAGGGGAATCCGTCACCATCATCATCATCAACCATCCTCCATCACCAATTTCATGATGCTCACCGCTGTTCGTGAGTAATTTATCTTGAGGTTGATTCTTTAAAGCTTAGATCTATTCCTCCTAAGCATGATATCAATGAGTATCTCAAAGCCATGAGAATTTCCATTGATGAGTGCAAGGAAAGAACCGCTAGGATGCGTGCTTCCAAAGATGCCTTTATTAAAGCATGTTCTTCCAATTCCTATGAAAATCAAGATGAAGATCTAAAAGTTAATGATGTGTCTCCTATTAAATCTTTGTTTTGCAATATGAATCTTGATGAAACTTAATATGATCTTTGTCGGTGTCAAAACCGGCGGATCTCGGGTAGGGGGTCCCGAACTTTGCGTCTAGGCCGGATGGTAACAGGAGGCAGGGGACACGGAGTTTTACCCAGGTTCGGGCCCTCTCGATGGAGGTAAAACCCTATGTCCTGCTTGATTAATATTGATGATATGGGTAGTACAAGAGTTGATCTACCACGAGATCAGAGAGGCTAAACCCTAGAAGCTAGCCTATGGTATGATTGTTGATGTGTATGTTGTTCTACGGACTAAAACCCTCCGGTTTATATAGACATCGGAGAGGGTTAGGGTTACATAAAGTCGGTTACAATGGTAGGATATCTGAACATCCGTATCGCCAAGCTTGCCTTCCACGCCAAGGAAAGTCCCTTCCGGACACGGGGCGGAGTCTTCAATCTTATATCTTCATAGTCCAGGAGTCCGGCTTGAAGGTATAGTTCGGCTATCCGAACACCCCCTAATCCAGGACTCCCTCAATAGCCCCTGAACCAGGCTTCAATGATGATGAGTCCGGCGCGTAGATTGTCTTCGGCATTGCAAGGCGGGTTCCTCCTCCAAATACTTCATAGAAGATATTGAACACAAAGATAGTGTCCTGCTCTGCAAAATAAGTTTCCACATATTGCCATAGAGAGGATAATAATATTAACACAAATCTAATCTGCTGGCGTATCCTGTGGTGAGACACGCCACGGCCAAGCCTTTATCCAAATCGTTTCATTCTCCCACCTCAGCGCGTTATGCGAGGCGGTTTTCTTGGCACGTCTTGTCAAAGCAGAGATCGTGTCCCTTTATTCCGGGATCCTCATCAATATGGGTGTGGGTAACCCAACCGCGCCTTTGATTACGACACTTGGAGATAAGCAAGTTTTACCAGGCTGGTGGGGACACATAATCACGTCCACCCATATAAGGGGATAAGGATCCACCTTTTCACCCACGCCTTCTTCCTCCTCTGCCTATCCATTCTTACGCACTCGAGCTGCAGCGCCCAAGTCCGCACTACCACCTCAACCTTCTCCAGTCATGTCCGGAGCGGGAGGCAAGTGGATGGTCTCCTCCGTCACGGAGGGACGCATAAAAAGCTGAGGAAGGCCGGGTATCTGGCCAGCAACATCGCACACCGGCTCCCCGAAAAGGGGTAGCTCATCCCCACTCCCAGGCCCCATGAGAGGGTGGTATTTCTCCTCCATTTCCTCCACGGACTGGGCTTCTCTCTGCATCCATTTGTCCGGGGGCTCATGTTCTACTACGGCCTGGATTTCCACGAGCTGGCCCCGAACTTCGTCCTCAACATCTCGGCGTTTATCGTCGTGTGCGAGGCTTTCCTCCGCATCTGCCCCCATTTCGGCTTATGGCTAAAGACCTTCAACGTCAAGCCGAAGGTGGTGCGCGGCAGCCATGCGGAGTGCGGCGGCGCCATGGTTGGCAAGATGGCCAACGTCCTGTGGCTCGAGGGCTCCTTTGTGGAGACCCTGAACGGGTGGCAATCAGGGTGGTTTTACATCACCGAGCCGTGCGACGCCGAATGGGTCGCACCCCCTGAGTTCCGATCCGGCCCCCCACGCGGCTCACCTCCTGGAAGGAGACAGGCCTATCTTGGGGTAAAAAAGGAGAGCTGACCGGACTCCAAACATGCATCCAAACCCTGGTGGACAAGAAGCTCAAGCTTGTCAACGTAGTCCAGGTTATGCTCGTCCGCCTGATCCTCCCGTGTCAACGGCGGGCCTTCAACCTTTGGGAGTTCGACCCGGCGCAGCATCAAACTCTTAACAGGCTCTTCGACATGATGTACAAACATGCCTGGAGGATGCTTTTCAAGGGCGCCGAGGCTCCCGCATCCGCTGCCGAGGATCGCGGATTCAGTACTCAGCATCATGCTCATGCGGTAAGCTGTTTTGTCCTTTTACAGGGTATTCGTTTTTCATAGTTTGACTCTATGCGGGATCTGAGTTCCCTTATCTTTGATAGGATTGGGAGGTGACGTCCGGACAGATCAACTATCCGGCTCCTTTGCCCGAAGGCCCAGCGGACGCCCATTTGGCGAAGCTGCTGGTTCCGGCACCCTACGTGGTGCCGAAGAAGAAGGCCAAGAAGGCCGCGGGGACTCGAAGGAGTGCCCGGCGCCAGGAGGTGTCGGATTCGTCATCCGACAGTCCCAAAGCGCCTTCCTCTCGTGAGGACGAGGAGGAAGAAGAAGAGACCTCTCCCCCTCCAGCGGGAGGAGAGAAGAAAAGGAAGGCCGCCCTCTCTGAGGAGGCTGGAGGGTCCAAGAAGGGGAAAACCCTTCCTCCGGACTGCTCCACCGACGCCGACGACGCCGAAGAGGAGTGGCAGCCCAGGGCCAAGCCCCTGGCGAAATTGTAAGTGTCCGGATACCGGAATAATTCATAGTATTCGTTTTTTGCACAGCTTTCCCTTATGTCGAACATGTTTATGCAGCCCACCCAAAGATCGGCTCGACGAATCGTCGAGCGGCTCACTGGACCTGTCAGATGTGAACTCGCTTCCAACGGATTCATCCCCCCGCCCTACGGACGACACTGAAGTGTTGTCCCAACAGGTTCCAAGCCGGGAGGAGGTGGTCCTAGAGGCGCCGCAAGGCGACCTCCCGGACTCCAGGAGTAAAGGGGAGGAAACCCCCCAGGGCTCCAAGTCCGGCTTAAGGCCGGACACAGCTCCAGAATCTTCAAAGGTTCCAGAGTCCAGCGTGCGACCTCCTTCCAAGAGGAGCAAGCCTACCGTGCCGGTGACCTCCGTCCAACCGGAGGCGCCAGACAATATGTTGGAGGCGCTCCAAGGTGCCTCCATCGACGAGGGGTACCGCACTATTATGAGTGCGGTGATCCAGAAGGTTTAGTCCGCCAAAAGCGGACTGACTGAAGCTTGTACTAGCCTTTTAACAGGCTTTGAGGTAAGTAAAGAATGTTTAAATAATATTACCGCATAGATAGTAGCCCCTGATTCTCTGTTGGGCGTTCGGGAAGAAAAGCCGAATAGAGGATCAAAGAATTCGCAGGAGTCTAACAAAAGGAGTAAATATGCGTATGCAGGCTTCTTTGCTAGCGTCCGCCACACTGACTGCGGAAGTGGACGTGCTGAAGCAGAGCCTCGAGAAGTCCGAGCAAGAGCTCGGGCGTGCCAAGAAGCAGCTCGAGGAGAAGGAAGGTAAGAAATACCCAGTTTGAATATGTATATAAAAAGGCGCAATTGCAAAAAATGACAAGATTGACATGGCTATTGTAGGGGCCACGTCTGAGGTGGCGACCCTTAAGCAAGCGTTGCTCGAGGCCGAGAAGAGTGCGGCCGCGGAGCGCACCGAGCGGGAGAGGTATGAGGCTGAGGTTGGCAAGGTGCGGCAAGAGCTCCAGGTTCTCATGAAGAAACATGAGAGTTTGGAGCTTGACTCGAAGACGCGAGTGTCCGAGCTCGCGGCAGCTATAGAAAATGCCAAGTCTGCCAAGACCGAGTCCCAGAAGACCCTCCAGGAGTTGGATGAGGTGAAGAAGATAGCTGCGGGTAAGGCATTTTTTATGCAAAGTAAACATATAAACGTGAGTTACTTGATACTTACCCGAATCCGGAGCTCTCCAGGGGCATTTGCAGATCTTCCCCGGAGTGTATCTGATGCCGCCGCATTCTATCGAGCCGAGGAGGGCAACTCGACGGAGAAGGTGTTCTGGTCTCAATACACTGAGGCCGGACACCCTGTGGCCCTGAGCGACCAACTCAAGCAACTGGTCGAGCTCCACAAGGTGGCCGAACAGGCCATGAAGGGCCTCCTAGTTCGGCTGTGGCCTGGAGAGGCTCTGCCTGGGAGCTATTTCGGGCTGGTGCGGCGGCTGGTGGAGGCCTGTCCGAGGCTTGAAGACATCAAGCGCTCCGTCTGCATTGAGGGTGCCTGTAGGGCCCTTGCCCGTGCTAAGCTGCACTGGGGAAAGCTGGATGCGGAGAAGCTTGTGAAGGACGGGCCACCGCCGGGGAAAGAGCATCGCAAGCCCGAGAATTATTATAAGGATGTTCTGAAGGGTGCCCGCCTTGTTGCGGATGAATGTACCAAGGATGTATTTTTTGAGTAAAACCCGCTCGTGTTATCCTGTGCGCTGAAAACTTGTTCATATGCGCTAAGCAATGCTGCTTGAATTTAAAATATTACCTTCTGTGCGGCTGTTTATCAATACTGAGAGATGGCGAGTCGTCGGCTTCTGCCCCCTTGCCGCTAGTGCTGGGGTGTTCGGGGATAAACCTGGGCGCTCTTTTTCCCATATTTGGGTCCTTCGAGGGAGGCGCTCAGCCCAACGAACGAGGCAATCGGACTATAATGCGTGAACACTCTCACTTAGCCATAGAATTCTATAATTTTAAATTTCAGCGAAGCCCCTAGTATTCGGAAGACCGAGTTCGGGGCACTATCCACGCCTTGGCCGGACAGAGCCGACTCCTCGCCCTAAGCGGCATAAGTCTTTAAGGACTCGAAAAGACCTCTCGAACAGCGACCAGCTCTCGCCTCATCATGACGGTCAGTTTTAGCTTTCTCCACTGAGGTGCTCGACCCAGCTCAACCGGGGCACAATCGCAGTGGTTCTCCTAGTGCTACTTAGCCGATATAGCGGAACGTAAGGCACCAAAACATAGGAGCCGGGCAAACCCAACTATTGACCCAAGACATGATTTGGAGCCGATGCATATAATGCTATAAGTTCGGGATCCCGCACTTGTTAAAGTGTTCGGACTTCTCACACCATATTGAGGGGTATTGAAGCCCCTGGCGTATTTTGGCCGTACCAAAGTGTACGGGTGCAACATGTCATTAAGGAACATATATATAAAAAAGGTAATGCAAAAAATAGACAAAAGCTATGCATTGTTCATTAAAATAACTGCGATCAAAGCAGAACGATACAAGTAGTGCGATAAACAAAAAAGTTGGACTATTTAACATGTCTGCTCCAGGGGCAAGCTGCGGAATAGTATGTGAAACAGGTATACTGCTCGTGATAGAGACCACCTGGGATTTCCGTAATGCGGCATGGCTTGTCTACTTCCCTGGTCCTTGCATCGTTTGTGCGGCAATTGAACTGCCGAACAAGCCTTCCGAAGAGTAGAGTCCTGGAAGTAAGAGAAAAGTATATAAAAAAATCGGCAACCCCTGGTGCGGTTTAAGCCGTGTTTTGGGCGTGCCGTGATGGTGCCCCTCCCCCTGTGCCCATGGTATTTCTAGAGTGTAGTTATGTACGCGAAGTACTGGCGTTGCCTTTTTGCGGGGGTTGGGGTTTGGGCCGCATTGCTACGCCTGCTCGGAACGTGCCAGGCGGTCTTGTTGTAGGTTACTCCGGGCGCGCTTGACTGTGTCTGGACGTTTAATGGCCGGACTGGAGAACTGCCTGGAGAGGCTACTTTGTACTTCCGCTGCAAGGGCCGCCGTGTGCTCCTCCGTTCGGAGAGAGCGTTCGGTGTTTCCCTTGACCGTAATTACTCCTCGAGGGCCTAGCATCTTGAGCTTAAGGTATGCGTAGTGCGGGACCGCATTGAACTTGGCGAATGCGGTTCGCCCGAGCAGTGCATGGTAGCCACTGCGGAAAGGGACTATGTCGAAGATTAACTCCTCGCTTCAGAAATTATCCGAAGATCCGAAGACCACTTCAAGTGTGACTGAGCCTGTACAGCTGGCCTCTACACCTGGTATTATGCCTTTAAAGGTCGTTTTGGTGGGCTTAATCCTCGAGGGATCTATGCCCATTTTCCGCATTGTATCCTGGTAAAGCAGGTTCAGGCTACTGTCGCCGTCCATAAGGACTCTAGTGAGATGAAATCCGTCAATAATTGGGTCGAGAACCAATGCGGCGAATCTGCCATGATGGATGCTAGTGGGATGGTCTCTTCGATCAAAGGTGATCGGGCAGGAGGACCATGGGTTGAACTTTGGGGCGACTGGCTCTACCGCGTATACGTCCCTTAACGCGCGCTTTCGCTCCCTTTTGGGGACGTGGGTGGCGTATATCATGTTCATCGTCTGCACTTTGGGGGAAAACCCTTTTGTCCATTGTTGTTCGGCAGCCGGGGCTCCTCGTCGTCATCGCTATGCAACCCCTTGTCTTCATTGTCGGCGCTTAATCTACCTGCCTGCTTGAACACCCAATAGTCCCTGTTGATGTGATTGGCCGGCTTTTCGGGGGTGCCATGTATTTGGCACAAGCGGTCGAGTATTCGGTCCAAGCTGGACGGGCCCCTAGGATTCCTTTTGAATGACTTTTTCTGCTGACCGGATTTAGAGCCTCTGAATCCGGCATTAACTGCCGTATCCTTAGCATTGTCGCCGTTGATGCGGCGCTTCTGCTGGTTGCGACGCGACCTACCACTAATGTCCCTGGTGTCCGAACGACCAGGGTTCTTGGTCATATTGTTGCTACGAGCAAGCCAGTTGTCTTCTCCTGCACAAAAGAGGGTCATGAGTGCCGTGAGTGCTGCCATATATTTCGACTTCTCCTGTCCTAGGTGCCGGGCAAGCCACTCGTCACGGATATTATGCTTGAAGGCTGCTAAGGCCTCTGCGTCCGGACAGTCGAGTATTTGATTTTTCTTTGTTAGGAACCGTGTCTAGAATTTCTTGGCCGATTCGTCTGGCTGCTGAATTACGTGGCTTAGGTCGTCAGCGTCTGGGGGTCGCACATAAGTGCCCTGGAAATTGTCGAGGAATGCGGCTTCCAGGTCCTCCCAACAGCTGATTGACCCTGTTGGCAGGCTGTTAAGCCACTGCCGGGCTGGTCCTTTAAGCTTGAGTGGGAGGTATTTGATGGCGTGGAAATCATCGCCGCGGGCCATGTGGATATGAAGGAGATAATCCTCGATCCATACCGCGGGATCTGTTGAGCCATCATATGATTCGATGTTTACGGGTTTGAAACCCTCGGGGATTTGATGATCCATTATTTCGTCTGTGAAGCACAATGGGTGTGCGGCGCCTCTGTACTGGGCTATATCATGACGTAGCTCCAATGAGCTTTGTCTACTATGTTCAGCCCTGCCGAATTTGTGGCCGGCGTGACGGTTATCGTCTCGAGCCGTGGGGCGTCCACGCGATTCGTAGATCAATCTTGTTTGCCTTGCCTTGTCCTCCAACATGTCACGTAAGTCCGGCGCATATTCCCGTGCCTTGGTACGGGGTGCGGCTTGGGTGGAGGGCCATGAGGCCTCTCTGTCGCGGCCACGAGGTGGCCTATCGGCCGCGTCGAGTGCTTCCTCCTCTAATCGGGGTAGCAATCTGCGCTTTGGGTAGCACTTGGAGGGGGGTTCGGGTTTATGCTCTTCGGCCGCAAGGACTTCAGTCCATCTATCGACTAGCCGATCTTGATCAGCTTTAAGTTGTTGCTGTTTTTTCTTAAGGCTTCTTGCCGTGGCCATAAGCCTGCGTTGAAAACGCTCTTGTTCGACGGGATCCTCAGGAACGACGAATTCGTCGTTGTCGAGGCTTGCCTCGTCCTCGGAGGGAGGCATATAATTATCGTCCTCGACCTCTCTATCAGCCGCTCTCCCATGGGGGCTGGTTTCTCCATCCCCCTATGCTAAATCTTGCTCGGGGGGATGTTCTTCGGCGCTTTCCGGGGTATTATTATCTCCCGTGCTTGAATCGCCGTTTTTGTGTTGGCGGGATTTTGAGCGGCGCCTCTGACACTAGCGCTTTTGCTGTTTCTTGGAGGGGTCATCCTCCGCTGTTCCATCGCCCTCTCCCTCTTTTGGAGTGTCCACCATGTATATTTCATATGATGAGGTGGCTTTCTAGGGCCTAGTAGGCGCTGGTTCTTCATCATCTCCTTCATCGGTGTCCATACCGTCGATGTCTTCGGAGTTGAAGTCGAGCATGTTGGTTAAGTCGTCGACAGTGGCTACAAAGTGGGTGGTGGGTGGGTTTTGAATTTCTTCATCGTCCGTACCCCAACCTTGCTGACCGTAGTCCGGCCAGGGCTCTCCTGACAAAGAGAGAGACTTCGGTGATTTTAGGATATCGCCGAAAGGCGAGTGCTGAAAGACGTCCGCGGCCGTGAACTCCATGATCGGCGCCCAATCGGATTCGCTCGGCAAGGGCGCAGAGGGTTCGGAGTCTGGAGAAGAATCCGGCTCCATGGAGTCACGAGTCTTGCAGAGTACGGGGCTGGTGTTCAGCTCAACCGCCATTGGGATCGCAGCCCCCGAGGTGGCGTCCAACCGCCCATCCTCGATCGGCGCGGTCGGCTCCGAACTAGGGGTCGGAGCCGATGCGGGTGCGGCCTCCAGGGCACTGTTCGACGGCAGAGCTAGATCATGCTCGTCGTGATAGTGCGGTGCGCTCGGCAGTGGTTCGAATCCGTCGAAGATCAAGTCCCCGCGGATGTCGGCCGTGTAGTTTAAACTTCCGAATCTGACCTGACAGCCAGGGGCGCAGCTTTCGATCTGCTCTAGATGGCCAAGTGAATCAGCCCGCAGTGCAAAGCCGCCAAAGACGAAGATCTGTCCGGGGAGGAAGGTCTCACCCTGGACTGCATCGCCATTGATGATCGTAGGAGCCATCGGGCCTGACGGCGACGGCACAGAGGAACTCTCAATGAAAGCACCAATGTCAGTGTCAAAACCGGCGGATCTCGGGTAGGGGGTCCCGAACTGTGCGTCTAGGCTGGATGGTAACAGGAGGCAGGGGACACGAAGCTTTACCCAGGTTCGGGCCCTCTCGATGGAGGTAAAACCCTACGTCCTGCTTGATTAATATTGATGGTATGGGAAGTACAAGAGTTGATCTACCACGAGATCAGAGAGGCTAAACCGTAGAAGCTAGCCTATGGTATGATTGTTGATGTGTATGTTATCCTACGGATTAAAACCCTCCGGTTTATATAGACACCGGAGAGGGTTAGGGTTACATAAAGTCGGTCACAATGGTAGGAGATCTGAACATCCGTATCGCCAAGCTTGCCTTCCACGCCAAGGAAAGTCCCTTCTGGACACGGGGCGGAGTCTTCAATCTTGTATCTTCATAGTCCAGGAGTCCGTCTTGAAGGTATAGTTCGGCTATCCGAACACCCCCCTAATCCAGGACTCCCTCAATCTTCCTTTACCTAGAAGGTGTTCTAAAAATTCGGAGTATTTAGATCTTTATGATGAAATTGATGAAAGTGGGATTGAAAGAAATAAAAATCTAGATGTTGCTAAACCCACTATATTGGATTTCAAGGAATATAATTATGAAAGTTGCTCTTTAATTTATTGTATTTTCTTGTTGCAATCCGTGCTAAATTCTCCACATGCTTATAGTCAAAAGAAAGCCTTCACCGAACATATTGTTGATGCCTTGATGCAATCTTATGAAGAAAAACTTGAGTTGAAAGTTTCTATCCCTAGAAAACTCTATGATGAGTGGGAACCAACTATTAAAATTAAAATTAAAGATCATGAGTTTTATGCTTTGTGTGATTTGGGTGCTAGTGTCTCTACTATTCCCAAGACTTTGTGTGATTTGCTAGATTTCCGTAATTTTGATGATTGCTCTCTAAACTTGCATCTTGTGGATTCTACTATTAAGAAACCTATGGGAAGTATTAATGATGTTCTTATTGTTGCAAATAGGAATTATGTGCCCGTAGATTTCATTGTTCTTGATATAGATTGCAATCCTCCTTGTCCTATTATTCTTGGTAGACCTTTCCTTAGAACGGTTGGTGCGATTATTGATATGAAGGAAGGGAATATTAGATTTAAATTTCCATTAAATAAGGGCATGGAACACTTTCCAGGAAATAAAATAAAATTGCCATATGAAACTATCATGAGAGCCACTTATGGATTGCCTACCAAAGATGGCAATACCTAGATCTATCCTCGCTTTTATGCCTAGCTAGGGGCGTTAAACGATAGCGCTTGTTGGGAGGCAACCCAATTTTATTTTTATTCTTTCCTTTTTGCTCCAGTTTAGTAATAAATAATTTATTTAGCCTCTGTTTTGGTTGTGTTTTTTGTGTTTAATTAGTGTTTGTGCCAAGTAGAACCGTTGGGAAGACTTGGGGAAAGTCTTGTTGAACTTGCTGTAAAAAACAGAAACTTTAGCGCTCACGAGAACTGCTGTAATTTTTATTTGAAGAGTGCTATTTAGTTAATTATTTTTGCAGATGATTAATAGATAAATTCCTCACGTCCAGAAATTTATTTTAGAATTTTTGGGGTTCCAGAAGTGTGCGTTAGTTACAGATTACTACAGACTGTTCTGTTTTTGACAGATTCTGTTTTTCGTGTGTTGTTTGCTTATTTTGATGAATCTATGGCTAGTAAAATAGTTTATAATCCATAGATAAGTTGGAGTAAAGTAGGTTTAACACCAATATAAATAAAGAATGAGTTCATTACAGTACCTTGAAGTGGTCTTTTGTTTTCTTTCTCTAACGGAGCTCACGAGATTTCTATTGAGTTTTGTGTTGTGAAGTTTTCAAGTTTTGGGTGAATTCTTTTGATGGATTATGGAACAAGGAGTGGAAAGAGACTAAGCTTGGGGATGCCCATGGCACCCCCAAGATAATCCAAGGACACCAAAAAGTCAAAGCTCGGGGATGCCCCGGAAGGCATCCCCTCTTTCGTCCACTTCCATCGGTAATTTACTTGGAGCTATATTTTTATTTACCAACATAATATGTGTTTTGCTTGGAGCGTCTTGTATTATTTGTGTCTTTGTGTTTTAGTATGCCACAAGCATCCTTTCTGTACACACATTTTGAGAGAGCCATACATGAATTAAAATTTGATAGAATACTCTATGTGCTTCACTTATATCTTTTTAGCGTTATAATTTTGCTCTATGTGCTTCACTTAGATCTTTTAGAGCATGGTGGTGGATTTGTTTTAAAGAAACTATTGATCTCTCATGCTTCACTTAAATTATTTTGATAGTCTCTTAATAGCATGGTAATTTTCTTAATAATAATATGCTTGGAATTCAAGATTTGTGAAACTTTCTTTTGAGTGTGTTGAATACTAAGAAAAGATTGAAGCATGATAATTGTTTTGAGATATGAAGGTGATAATATTAGAGTCATGCTAGTTGAGTAGTTGTGAATTTAAAGAATACTTGTGTTAAAGTTTGTGATTCCCGTAGCATGCACGTACGGTGAACCGTTATGTGATGAAGTCGGAGCATGATTTATTTATTGATTGTCTTCCTTATGAGTGGCGGTCAGGGACGAGCGATGGTCTTTTCCTACCAATCTACCCCCCTAGGAGCATGCGCGTAATACTTTGCTTTGATAACTTCTAGATTTTTGCAATAAGTATATGAGTTCTTTATGACTAATGTTGAGTCCATGGATTATATGCAATTTTTCTCACCCTTCCACCTTTTCTAGCCTCTCTAATACTGCGCACCTTTCACCGGTATCATACACCCACCATATACCTTCCTCAAAACAGCCACCATACCTACCTATCATGGCATTTCCATAGCCATTCCGAGATATATTGCCGTGCAACTTTCCACCGTTCCATTTATCATGACACATTCATCACTGTCATATTGCATATCCCGGTACACCGCCGGAGGCATTCATATAGAGTCATATTTTGTTCTAAGTATCGAGTTGTAATTGTTGAGTTGTAAGAAAAATAAAAGTGTGATGATCATCATTTTTAGAGCATTGTCCCAAGTGAGGAAAGAATGATGGAGACTATGATTCCCCCATAAGTCGGGATGAGACTCCGGACGAAAAATAAATAAAAGAGGCCAAAGAAGCCCAAATAAAAAGAGAAAGAAAAGAGGCCATAAAAAAAGAGAAAAGGCCCAAATAAAAAAATAAAAAAGAGAGAAAAAGAGAGAAGGGACAATGTTACTATCCTTTTACCACACTTGTGCTTCAAAGTAGCACCATGATCTTCATGGTAGAGAGCCTCTCATTATGTTACTTTCATATACTAGTGGGAATCTTTCATTATAGAACTTGGCTTGTATATTCCAATGATGGGCTTCCTCAAATTGCCCTAGGTCTTCATGAGCAAGCAAGTTGGATGCACACCCATTTAGTTTCTTTTTGAGCTTTCATATACTTATAGCTCTAGTGCATCCGTTGCATGGCAATCCCTACTCACTCACATTGATATCTATTAATGGGCATCTCCATAGCCCGTTGATACGCCTAGTTGATGTGAGACTATCTTATCCTTTTTGTCTTCTCCACAACCACCATTCTATTCCACATATAGTGCTATATCCATGGCTCACGCTCATGTATTGTGTGAAGATTGAAAAAGTTAGAGTATGAAACAATTGCTTGGCTTGTCATCGGGGTTGGGCATGATTTAAATACTTTGTGTGGTGAAGATAGAGCATAGCCAGACTATATGATTTTGTAGGGATAACTTTCTTTGGCCATGATATTTTGAGAAGACATAATTGCTTTGTTAGTATGCTTGAAGTATTATTATTTTTATGTCAATATAAACTTTTGTCTTGAATCTTTCGAATCTGAATATTCATATCACAATTAAGAAGATTTGCATTGAAATTATGCCAAGTAGCACTCTGCATCAAAAATTCTCTTTTTATCATTTACCTACTCGAGGACGAGCAGGAATTAAGCTTGGGGATGCCTGATACGTCTCCAACGTATCTATAATTTTTGATTGCTCCATGCTATATTATCTACTGTTTTGGACTATATTGGGCTCTATTTTCCACTTTTATATTATTTTGGGACTAACCTATTAACCAGAGGCCCAACCCAGAATTGTTGTTTTTTGCCTATTTCAGTATTTCGGAGAAACAGAATATCAAACAGAGTCCAAACGGAATAAAACGTTCGGGGACATGATTTTCTCACCGAACGTGATCGAGGAGACATGGACCCTACTCCAAGGAGTCAAAGAGGCGGTCACGAGGGTGGGGGGCGCGCCCCCTGCCTCTTGGGCCCCTCGGTGCTCCACCGGCGTACTCCTTCCTCCTATATATACCTACATACCCCCAAACGATCAGAAGAGGAGCCAAAAAGCTAATTCTACCGCCGCAACTTTCTGTATCCATGAGATCCCATCTTGGGCCTGTTCCGGAGCTCCGCCGGAGAGGGCCGTCATCACGGAGGGCTTCTACATCATCATAGCCTCTTCGATGAAGTGTGAGTAGTTTACCTCAGACCTTCGGGTCCATAGTTAGTAGCTAGATGGCTTCTTCTCTCTTTTTGGATCTCAATACAAAGTTCTCCCCCTCTCTTGTGGAGATCTATTCGATGTAATCTTCTTCTTTTTGCAGTGTGTTTGTTGGGACCGATGAATTGTGGGTTTATGATCAAGTCTATCTATGAATAATATTTGAATCTTCTCTAAATTATTTTATGTATGATTGGTTATCTTTGCAAGTCTCTTAGAATTATCCATTTGGTTTGGCCAACTAGATTGGTAGTTCTTGCCATGGGAGAAATGCTTAGCTTTGGGTTCGATCTTGCGGTGTCCTTTCCCAGTGACAGAAGGGGAAACAAGGCATGTATTGCATCGTTGCCATCGAGGATAACAAGACGGGGTTTATTTCATATTGCATGAATTTATCTCTCTACATCATGTCATCTTGCTTAAGCGTTACTCTGTTTTTAACTTAATACTCTAGATGCATGCTGGATAGCGGTCGATGAGTGGAGTAATAGTAGTAGATGCAGAATCGCTTCGGTCTACTTGTCACGGACGTGATGCCTATATACATGATCATGCCTAGATATTCTCATAACTATGCTCAATTCTGTCAATTGCTCAACAGTAATTTGTTCACCCACCGTAGAATACTTATGCTCTTGAGAGAAGCCACTAGTGAAACCTATGGCCCCCGGGTCTATTCTCGTCATATCAATCTCCATCACTTTAATCTTGCTTTGCTTTTTTACTTTGCCTTTTACTTTTCACTTTGCATCTCTATACCAAAAAATACCAAAAAATATTATATCTATCAGATCTCACTCTCGTAAGTGACCGTGAAGGGATTGACAACCCCTAATCGCATTGGTTGCGAGTAGCTATCGTTTTGTGCGGGTACAAGGGACTTGAGCGTGGCCTCCTACTGGATTGATACCTTGGTTCTCAAAAACTGAGGGAAATACTTACGCTACTCTACTGCATCATCCTTTCCTCTTCGGGGAAATCCAACGCAAGCTCAAGAGGTAGCAGATGCGATTATTCATGCAACAGTTATAACATAGGGTGACACAGAACTAGCTCCAATTCATCAATGTAATGTAGCCATGTATTCCGAATATAATCATACGTGCTTATGGAAAAGAACTTGCATGACATCTTTTGTCCTACCCTCCTGTGGCAGCGGGGTCCTATTGGAAACTAAGGGATATTAAGGCCGCCTTTTAATAGAGTACCGTACCAAAGCATTAACACATAGTGAATACATGAACTCCTCAAACTACGGTCATCACCGGGAGTGGTCCCGATTATTGTCACTTCGGGGTTGCCGGATCATAACACATAGTAGGTGACTATAGACGTGCAAGATAGGATCAAGAACTCACATATATTCATGAAAACATAACAGGTTCAAATCTGAAATCATGGCACTCGGGCCCTAGTGACAAGCACTAAGCATAGCAAAGTCACAGCAACATCAATCTCAAAACATAGTGGATACTAGGGATCAAACCCTAACAAAACTAACTTGATTGCATGATAAATCTCATCCAACCCATCACCATCCAGCAAGCCTATGATGGAATTACTCACGCACGGCGGTGAGCATCATGGAATTGGTGATGGAGGAAGGTTGATGATGACGATGGCTACGGATTCACCTCTCCGGAGCCCCGAACGGACTCCAGATCAGCCCTCCCAAGAGAGATTAGGGCTTGGCGACGGCTCCGTATCATAAAACACGATGAATCCTTCTCTCTAATTTTTTTCTCCCCGAACACGAATATATGGAGTTGGAGTTGAGGTCGGTGGAGCGTCAGGGGCCCACGATGTAGGGGGTGCGCCCCCCACCCTCGTGGATAGGGTGTGGGCCCCCTGACATGGATTCTTCTTCCAGTATTTGTTATATATTCCAAAAATAATCTCCATTGATTTTCAGGTCATTCCGAGAACTTTTATTTCTGCACAAAAATAACACCATGCAATTCTGCTGAAAATAGCATTAGTCCGGGTTAGTTCCATTCAAATCATGCAAGTTAGAGTCCAAAACAAGGGCAAAAGTGTTTGGAAAAGTAGATACGACGGAGACGTATCAACTCCCCCAAGCTTAAACCTTTGCTTGTCCTCAAGAAATTCAGTTGATAAACTGAAAGTGATAAAGAAAAACTTTTACAAACTCTGTTTGCTCTTGTTGTTGTAAATATGTAAAGCTAGAATTCAAGTTTTCAGCAAAGATTATGAACTAACCACATTCGCAATAACATTTAGGTCTCATGTTTACTCATATCAATGGCATAATCAACTAGCGAGCAATAATAATAAATCTTGGATGACAAAACTTTCTCAAAACAATCATAATATGATATAACAAGATGGTATCTCGCTAGCCCTTTCTGAGACCGCAAAACATAAATGCAGAGTGTCGGTGTCAAAACCGGCGGATCTCGGGTAGGGGGTTCCGAACTGCGCATCTAAGGCGGATGGTAACAGGAGGCAGGGGACACGATGTTTTACCTAGGTTCGGGCCCTCTTGATGGAGGTAAAACCCTACGTCCTGCTTGATTATTCTTGATAATATGAGTAGTACAAGAGTTGATCTACCACGATACTAGAGAGGCTAAACCCTAGAAGCTAGCCTATGGTATGATTGTCTGTTGTCCTACGGACTAAAACCCTCCGGTTTATATAGACACCGGAGGGGGCTTGGGTTAGACAAGGTTGGTTACAAAGGAGGAGATATACATATCCGTATTGCCTAGCTTGCCTTCCACGCCAAGTAGAGTCCCATCCGGACACGGGACGAAGTCTTCAATCTTGTGTCTTCATAGTCCAACAGTCCGGCCAAAGGATATAGTCCGGCTGTCCGGAGACCCCCTAATCCAGGACTCCCTCAGTAGCCCCCGAACCAGGCTTCAATGACGTCAAGTCCGACACGCACTATTGTCTTCGGCATTGCAAGGCGGGTTCTTCTCCAAATTTCGAACGTTTGTCAAGTAGTGTCCGGCACCATAAATGTTGGACTTCTTGGCTTCCACGCCCAATAAGGGCTATCTTCCACGCGTCGAATGAATATGAGGAGCCATGGCATTTTTACATTCGCTCCCCTAGCTAGATAAATAAATTGTCTATTAAAGGGATGGGGATTCTTAGATCCAATCCATACCACCCTCCCCCAGCAAAAATCCATCGGAGCGCGCTTCGGAAAGATCCACTCCAGCATGGCCAACCTCCGCAGCTCCTCCTCCCGCCCCCGTAGCCCTAAGCCCGGTGATTGGGAGAGGTGTTCTGTCCCACACAGTCGATTAGTCGAACTGCAGACCAAGGGATTTCTCCCTCCAACGTATATGGTTCCCGTCCAAGCCGGGCTCGCCACCTACAATGGTGGGGAGCAAGTGGAGAGCTTCCCCAGCCCCTCTATGGGGGAGCGGGTATGCCTTGTTCCTTACTTATTAAGGGGACTCGGATTTCCAATTCATCCGTTCCTCCACAGGCTCCTGGAGTTTTACGGCCTCCAACTGCATAATTTCACCCCTGCTTCCATTTTACACATCGCCGGCTATGTTGCCCACTGCGAGTTATTCCTGGGCTATGAGCCTCATTTCGAGCTATGGAAAAGGTTATTTTGCCTCGTCCCCCGCACACAGAAGGGGTCACTTTATCAAGTGGGCGGAGCCGAAATATGGCGCATCACCGAAACCGGATACCTGTCCGGTACTCCGAAGAAGACGTCCGAAGAATGGCCTTCGGAATGGTTTTATATGGAGGATGTCCCCCTTCCGGACCCTGTTCGGCGGGGTCTTCCTGAGTTCAACAATGCTCCTCTGAAGAAACGCCGAAGTTGGCGCCCACGGAGCCCCCAGGAGGAAGACAACGGAGAAGTCCTTTACCTGATGAACCGGAGAAAAGCGCTCGCTCAATCTGGATTGACAGTAATCGAGGTTATGTCAATATGCATAATGCGGGGAGTGCAGCCACTTCAATATCGAGGGCATCCCCTGTGGTGTTTTAACGGGGAAGATAATGCCACCCGTTGCGGGCGGAAGGGTCCGGACAACGCTGCTGCTTTAGCAAAAATTATGTCCGAGTTGTTCAAGGGAGAGGTAGAGGAGTTCATCCGCATCAAGCCACGGGATGGATTCTCCATGTACAACCCTCCAAGCTGGGTGAGTTATATCTCCTTACTCCCATTCTTCCCGCATTCTTTGTCGTAGGTACTCACCTTGCCATTTTGCGGCAGGAACTGTGAAAAGCCATAAGGGAGGTCAACAACCCATCTCCACAACCAGAGGATCCTGACCGGGCCCTCGGTCCCGGACTCGAAGAAGATCCGGACATATTCATGGAGCTGATAGACCGGCAGTTCTACCAATTAAGCTGTGATGACACCATGGTGGCCATTACGGCCGACTATCCCGGACTGCTTCCTGCGTCGCACGTAAGAGAAAACCGAAAATCCCAACTCCAAAAACCAAGATCCCCTTTTAGACACTTCACCTACCATATACATATGGTGTTTTACAGGGAAGACATTCGAGACGCCGTGCCGAACCCGCGGCAACTCGCTAACAAGAGGCACCGAGGCCGGGCAGGCCAAAAAGGAAGGCGGTCAGGACGGAGACGCCGGTGCAGAGGTATGACAAAAACCCCGCTCAGTGGTTGTCGTCTTTCTCAAAATGTAATGACGTCCATGTTTCTTTAGCAGAAAAAACGCTCACTGGAATATGTCCGGTGAGGCTGCCGATCATGCTTCCACCAGTCGGGCTCCAGGACCGGAGATAGAGGCGGAAGCCGACATGGGGCGGACGCCGGATACTCCCCCTACAGAGGATGCAAATAGACTATCCGCTACAAATTCAGAAGTGGGGAGCGCCATGAATCATAGGCGTCGCCGGGCCGTACTCTGTGATGCTTGCTTCTCACCAGAGGCATTTGATGCCTTCAATTCTGGAGACGCGTACCTCCGTGCTGCTCAAACTGGTCTAGCCAGAGCCACGGACCAGTATGTAAGGGATGTACGGGTAAGCAAATCTGTTGATTATATGTAACAGTAGCCCCTGAGACTTGAAACAGTTAGCAGAACTGATTTAAGGATCATCTATTGTGCAGGTTCTTACAGAGAAGAATACTCGACTGTCACAGGAGCTAGAGGAATGCAAGACCCAACTTTGGGCCGCCGTTGTTGCATTGAAGGAACCTAAAAAGTCCCCAGCTGGTAACATTTGTTTCAAAGAATGATGGGTACCATATAGCGTGCGGCGTGGCTGCAGATCTAACAATAGATATTGTAGATGAATCCAGAGAGAATCTGGAGGACCAGCATGCCGTACGACAGCTAAAGGCTGGCGAACGCGTGCTGACTGAGGTCAGGCGAGAGAAAAACAATCTCCAAGACGCCAATACCAAGTTGAGCGTGGAACTGAAAGATGTTCGAGCCTAGCTTGCGGACTCCGAGAAGGAGAATAAGCGGCTTCGACATGGCATTTTCAGTAAGTGCTTGAACGAACCCTTAAAAAGGGGACGGCGGAGAAGCTGGCTAACAGAGTTATGTCTGCAGGTATGCTGATGGGTCGTCCCGTGGAGGAGATGCCCGGGTCTGTGGGTGATCTTCTATCCGAGCTCTCACAACTACACGAACAAGTTCGGCAGGTGATGCAAGGTATTGCCCAGGCCTTGTGGCCATCAGTCTCCCTGCCAGAAGGCATTGGAGAGCTTGCGGAGAAGCTCAAGGGAGCACAGCGGCGCTTCCGATTATGAAAGATATCGACCTGCCGTCAAGGTGCCAGGGAAGCCTGGGCCATGGTGAAGACGCGGTATACCAACGCTGACCCAAACCACATGGCCGAGGTCGGACCTGTGGGGCCCGATGGGAAAGAGATCCCTGTTAGCTTAGTCTATGGGCAAGTAGAATTAGCCGCAAAGTATTCCCAACAGGATTGTAGGCTAGACCGCCTGTTGGATGGTATAGAAGAGGAATTTAGTCAGTCTACATGACTGTGTAATTAAAGTGACATGTATAATGCCTTCTAGCCGGATTGTAGATCATTTGTCATGGCGGACCTTTTCGCTTCAACCTCGGGACCCGATAGTCCGGAGTGTGTCCGAATACCCGCTCAGTTATATAAGAACCGGGGTATGCATGGAAACCAGGCGTAGGGGTCATTAGTGTTTGAACAGACAAGTGCCCAACTAGTTATGTTATATTACATGGGTAGTAAGAAACATCTTTCAGGGAGAATAGTTCTGTTAGGGGTTCCTTTCCCTGGGTACGCATGCCCTAAAGTGCTGGTCCGGACTTCTAGCGGAGAGCTGGCAAAAACATCTGGGGGCATATATGGAAAATAAATAAAAATCATCTTTTGTTCACCGACCGAATATTCCCTTAAGAACGCTAGCTTTCGGCTTCACCCAGTCTGAGGTACACATCCGGCTGACCCGGCAGTAACAATCGCAGAGGTGCTCCCCTTATGCCCTAGCCGAATTAACGGGAACGTAGGGCATAAATACAAGAGCCAGGCAACCCAGCTTGGCCAAAACTTAAGTCATATCGATGCATAGCGTGGCGAAGAAAAGGAACATGCGGAAGAATAACACATGTTCGGGGCATGAAGCCCAGATAGATAATTAAGCTTCTGTGTAAGAAGCTCCCAGGTATAATGAGCGCGGTTAGCGCATCTATAGTGTGCAAGCGAGGCACAAGTTGGCCCTTGAAGGCCTTGAGAAAGAATAAAAGAAAGAAGAGAAAAAAAGACAGATAATGTATATGCAAAAAATGGACAGAGGAAGGAGACGAACACAGAGTCCGGCGCTAGGCGTAGAATCTTCGGAGCCTGGCTGCGTTCCATGGGTTCGGCTCAAGTCGATTATTCGATGCATCCCGCAGACGGTACGCTCCACCGGTCAGAACTTGGTTAATAATGAAGGGACCTTCCCATTTGGGGTCGAGCTTGGTCTTTTTCTTCTCCGACAGGCGTAGAATTAACTCGGCAACATTATAAGTTTTGGCCCATACTTCTCTGCTTTGGTATCTGCGAGCATGTTGCTGATAGAATCGGAACGGGCTTTTGCCACGTCGCGCTCCTCCTCCAGGGTGTCCAGACTGTCCTGCCGATCGAGCTCGGCTTCTCTTTCTTCGTACATGTGCACTCAAGGTGAGTCATGAATTATGTCGCAGGGCAGAACTGCCTCTGCGTCGTACACCATAAAGAAGGGTGTATATCCGGTAGTACGATTCAGCGTGGTCTGCAGCCCCCAGAGTACGGAGTCGAGCTCCTCTACCCAGTGCGTGTTAGACTCCTTTAAGGACTGCACTAATCTGGGTTTAATGCCGCTCATGATAAGACCATTTGCTCGCCCAACTTGGCCGTTGGTTTGTGGGTGATAGACGGAAGCATAATCGAGCTTAACGCCCATGTTGCTTCACCAGAGTTTTACCTCGTCGGCCATGAAGTTTGTGCCATTGTCAGTGATGATGTTGTGGGGGACGACATAACGGTGTACAACCCCGGATATGAAGTCTATCACCGGTCCGGATTCGGCTGTTTTAACAGGTTTGGCTTCTATCCATTTGGTGAATTTATCCACCATGACCAGTAAGTATTTTTTTCTTATGGGTTCCCCCTTTAAGGGGTCCAACCATGTCAAGCCCCGAGACTGCGAAGGGCCAGGTAATGGGGATTGTTTGGAGGGCAGTGGGTGGCATGTGGCTTTGGTTTGCAAAAATCTGGCAACTGACGCAGCGTTGGACCAAGTCCTGTGCGTCTGCCCGGGCTGTCGGCCAATAAAAACTTGTACGGAAAGCCTTGCTTACAAGGGCCCGGGCTGCGGCATGGTGACCGCCGAGTCCGGCGTGAATTTCTGCCAAAAGCTTCCGCCCTTCCTCTTTGGAGATGCATCTTTGACGGACTTCGGTAGTGCTTTTTTTATACAGCTCTCCCTCGTGGACCCTGTAGGCTTTAGATTGCTGCACTGTGCAGCGTGCCTCATTTTGGTCCTCGGGAAGTTCCTGCCTAGTTAGGTAGGCCAAGAATGGTTCTGTCCACGGGGCAATGATGTCCATTATGACGTGGGATGAAGGTGTTATTTCGGTGGCAGAGCCTCCGATTATGTTAGAGTGTTCGGTATCGGGCATTTTGGTCGGGTCCAGACTATTGTTACCGGTGTCCCCTTCCCATACCACGGATGGCTTAAACAACCTCTCCAAAAAGATGTTGGGGGAACCGCATCACGTTTTGCACCGATGCGGGCGAGGATATCCGCCGCCTGATTGTTTTCCCGAGCCACGTGGTGAAATTCGAGCCCCTCGAACCGAGCTGATATCTTTAGGACGGCGTGTCGATAGGCCGCCATCTTCAGATCCTTGGCATCGAAGTCTCCATTTATTTGGGATATTGAGAGGTTCGAATCCCCATGCACCTCCAGGCGTTGAATGCCCATGGAAACTGCCATCCGAAGACCATGTAACAGGGCTTCGTATTCGGCTGCGCTGTTGGAGTCTATATACAGTATCTGCAGTACGTATTACACTGCATCTCTGGTTGGGGATGTCAGGATGACGCCAGCCCCCAGACCAGCCAGCATTTTGGAGCCGTCGAAGTGCATGATCCAATTGGAGTATGTGCCATACTCTTTAGGGAGTTAGGCTTCCGTCCATTCGGCAACAAAGTCGGCCAATACTTGCGATTTAATGGCTCGCCGAGGTTTGTATGTTATGTCGAACGGGAGGAGCTCAATGGCCCATTTGGCAATCCGGCCCATGGTGTCGCGGTTGTTTATAATATCATTAAGTGGCACTTCTGAGGCTACTGTAATCGAACACTCTTGAAAGTAGTGTCACAGCTTCCGGGATGCCATGAATACCGCATAGGCTATCTTTTGATAATGTGGGTACCGTGATTTGCATGGAGTGAGGACAGTGGATACATAATATACTGTCTTTTGAAGAGGTTATTTATGTCCGTCCGCTTCTCGTTCGACGACGAGCACTACGCTTACAACCTGATGAGTTGCCGCAATGTACAACAGCATTGGTTCGCCGATGTTTGGCGCGGCCAGGATTGGGTTGGTTGCCAGTATGGCTTTTATTTCTTCCAATCCGGCTGTGGCAGCGTCCGTCCACTCGAAGTGTTCGGTGCACCGAAGGAGGCGATAAAGGGGTAATGCCTTTTCTCCTAAGCGAGAGATAAAGCGGCTTAGAGCCACCACACATCCAGTTAATTTCTGGATTTGTTTGAGGTCCGTTGGGATAGCCAACTGTGACAGAGCTCAGATTTTGGCCAGATTAGCTTCAATTCCTCTACTGGAGACAATGAAGCCCAGGAGCTTTCCGGCTGGTACGCCGAAAACACATTTTTCCGGATTGATCTTGATGTCGTATGTTCAGAGGTTGTTGAATGTGAGCCTCAAGTAGTCTATTAGAGAGTCGACGTGTTTGGTTTTAACAACCACATCATCTACGTATGCCTCTACTGTTTTGCCAATCTGTTTCTCCAGACATGTCTGAATCATGCGCTGATATGTTGCGCCGGCGTTTTTGAGCCCAAAAGGCATTGTGTTGAAACAGAAGGGGCCGTATGGTGTGATAAATGCCGTTGCAGCTTGGTCGGACTCCGCCATCTTGATTTGGTGGTAGCCGGAGTATGCGTCGAGGAAACACAATGACTCGTGTCCTGCGGTAGCATCGATAATTTGATAAATGCGGGGAGGGGGAAGGGATCCTTTGGGCAAGCCTTGTTGAGGTCCTTGAAGTCAACACATAGGCACCAGGATTTGTCCTTCTTTGGTACCATCACCAGGTTTGCTAGCCAGTCCGGGTGTTTTATTTCTCTAATGAATCCGGCCTCCAATAACTTGGCTAGTTCCTCTCCCATAGCTTGTCTCTTAGGTTCAGAGAAACGCCGAAGAGCCTGCTTGACCGGCTTGAATCCCTTTAGGATATTGAGGCTGTGCTCGACCAGCCTGCGTGGGATTCCTGGCATGTCTGAGGAGTGCCAGGCGAATATGTCCCAATTCTCGCGCAGGAACTCTCGTAGTGCGGCATCCACGGCGGGGTTTAACTGTGCCCCGATGGAGGCTGTTTTTGTAGGGTCCGTTGGGTGGACTTGGAATTTGACTATTTCATCCGCTGGTTTAAAAGAGGTGGACTTGGATCTCTTGTCAAGTATCACGTTGTCCCTGTCCACTGTGGAGCGTAGTGCAGTTAATTCCTCGGCCGAAAGGGCTTCGGATAATGCCTCGAGGGCCAATGCGGCTGTTTTGTTTTCGGCACGGAGTGCTGTGTCCGGATCACTAGCGAGAGTGATGTTTCCGTTGGGCCCGGGCATTTTGAGCTTCATGTACCCATAATGGGGTATGGCTTGGAAGATCATGAACGCCTCCCGTCCTAAAAGGGCGTGGTATCCACTACTGAACGGGGCCACTTGGAATGTAATTTCTTCGGACCTATAGTTCTCCGCGTGTCGAATACCACATCTAGTGTGATTTTCCCAACACAGCGTGCTTCCCGACTGGGGATGATTCCTCTGAAGGTTGTACTACTTTGCTCAATGCGGTTCCAGTCTATTTCCATTTTTTGAAGAGGTTTAATCCACTACCGCCGTCCATGAGTACTTTGGTGAGTTGAAAGCCGTCCACAATTGGACTGAGGACCAGTGCAGCTGGTGCTCGGGCTGTTCGGAATTTAGGTTCATCATTGGCAATGAAGGTAATAGCCGTGTCACTCCATGGATTTATTGCTGCCACATGGCAGATTTCGGCAATGTTGTGGAGTGTTCGCTTGCGCCTATTATTTGATGCGAAGGTCTCAAAGACTGTTAATACCGTATTATTATCCCTGGGATGGTTCTCTGTGGCATCTGGGATGAGAAGATCCTCGCCGCTTTTGGCCACCTGCCGGAGTATCCAACATGGTCTAAGGCTGTGTGTTGGTATGGTATCCGCTGTACTATGAATTTTGCAGGGTCCGTTGAACCATCCCTCCAATACGGTTCCACGCCCTGTAGAGGGTTTTTGCTTCTTTGTAATTAACTCGGGTGTCTTATGATAGTGCACCCTTTTACTTCGGACTGGGTGTATATTCCGAGCCGGATTATCCCAAAATTTCGTTTCGGTTTTCCAGGCACTTTCCATCACACGGTACTTTTGTACTATGGACGCCAAGTTGGCGAAGCGTGATATGTCACGGCGACTTATGGCGTTAAGGATTCCCTTGTCCGTGCAGTTATTGCAAAAAAGTGAGACTGTGTCTTCCTCGCGGTAGTCCTTAACCTTGTTCATCACAAGGAGGAATCTGGCCCAATAATGATGTACTGTTTCATGGGGCTCTTGCCTAACATGGGAAAGATCGTTTATGTCTGGGTGGGTGGGTGTATTTGAGTCCGAACCCTTACCCGATCTGAGACCCAGGGGCCGAGGTGTTTCCAATGTTGGAAGTTCGGATTCCGGGATGTTGCTCGATGAGTCTGGCCCGCTGCCTGACTCTAGGTTCAGGGTTTGGGTGATGTCCTCCCGTAAACGGGTATCCGGCTCGGAGAGCTCAGGAATCCGGACATAGTTAGTCCTCAAGATAAAGGAAGAATCGCCGCATTGTTCCTCCACCACCGCAATATGATGGGTGACTGGTGGAGAGTTAATCTCCCTTTGATCGGGTTTAAGCCCAATTCGATCATAGTCCATAGCGACTCCCAAGGCGGCGATGTTATCCAAGAGCCCGTTTAGGGAAGAGAACTCCATTGGATCCATCTGCTCGGTGAATTTCGAGCCGATGTGGAGGCTGTTTTCGATGACCCGAAAAGTCATCGTCGGTGCAGCGGCCGAACGGGCGGTCATGATGAAACTGCCAAGCCGGAGAGTTTGGCCGACAGCCAGGGCTCCCCCGGCGGTAATGTTGTTTTTAAGAACGAGACGAGGCATCCTTCCTTACGGCGATGACACAGTGGAACTCTCAATGAAAGCACCAATGTCGGTGTCAAAACCGGTGGATCTCGGGTAGGGGGTTCCAAACTGTGCGTCTAAGGCGGATGGTAACAGGAGGCAGGGGACACGATGTTTTACCCAGGTTCGGGCCCTCTTGATGGAGGTAAAACCCTACGTCCTGCTTGATTATTCTTGATAATATGAGTAGTACAAGAGTTGATCTACCACGAGATCAGAGAGGCTAAACCCTAGAAGCTAGCCTATGCTATGATTGTCTGTTGTCCTACGGACTAAAACCCTCCGGTTTATATAGACACCGGAGGGGGCTAGGGTTACACAAGGTCGGTTACAAAGGAGGAGATATACATATCCGTATTGCCTAGCTTGCCTTCCACGCCAAGTAGAGTCCCATCCGGACACGGGACGAAGTCTTCAATCTTGTGTCTTCATAGTCCAACAGTCCGGCCAAAGGATATAGTCCGGCTGTCCAGAGACCCCCTAATCCAGGAATCCCTCATAGAGCACCTTTAAAAATCAGGGACTGACTAGACATTTTAATTCATGGTAAAAGAGATCCAATCACAGTCATACTCAATGTAAACTAACAGTAATGGATGCAAATGACAGCGGTGCTCTCCAACTGGTGCTTTTTAATAAGAGGATGATGACTCAACATAAAAGTAAATGGATAGGCCCTTCGCAGAGGGAAGTAGGGATTTGTAGAGGTGCCAGAGCTCGGTTTTGAAATAGATATGAATAATATTTTGAGCGGTATACTTTCATTGTCAACATAACAACCGAGAGATCTCGATATCTTCCATGCTACACACATTATAGGCGGTTCCCAAGCAGAATGGTAAAGTTTATACTCCCCCACCACCAACAAGCATCAATCCATGGCTTCCCCGAAACAACGGGTGCCTCCAACTAACAACAATCCTGGGGGAGTTTTATTTACAATTATTTTGATTTGATTTGCTTAAAGCATGGGTCTGGGCATCCCGGTGACCAGCCATTTTCTCGTGAGTGAGGAGCAGAGTCCACTCCTCTTGAGAATAACCCGCCTAGCATGGAGGATAGAGACTGCCCTAGTTGATACATGAGCTATTCGAGCATACAAAACAGAATGTTTATTTGAAGGTCTAGAGTTTGGCACATACAAATTTACTTGGAACGGCAGGTAGATACCGTATATAAGTAGGTATGGTGTGCTCATATGGAACAACTTTGGGATTTATGGAGTTGGATGCACAAGCAGTATTCCCGCTTAGTACAAGTGAAGGCTAGAAAAATACTGGGAAGCGACCAGCTAGAGAGCGACAACGGTCTTGAACATACATTAAAGTTAATAAACACTGAATGCAAGCATGAGTAGGATATAATTCACCATGAAAATAAATATCATAGAGGCTATGTTGATTTTGTTTCAACTACATGCGTGAAAATGTGCCAAGTCAAGCCACTCGAATCGTTCAAAGGAGGATACCACTGCTACCTCTTGAGCACTGCGTTGGTTTTGCCTTGAAGAGGAAAGGGTGATGCAGTAGAGCAACGTAAGTATTTCCCTCAGTTTTTGAGAACCAAGGTATCAATCCAGTAGGAGGCCACGCACGAGTCCCTCGCACCTATACAAACAAATAAACTCCTCGCAACCAATGCGATAAAGGGGTTGTCAATCCCTTCACGGTCACATACGAGAGTGAGATCTGATAGATATGATAAGATAATATTTTTGGTATTTTAATGATAAAGAGAAATAAAGATGCAAGTAAAATTTATGGCAAAATAAATAACTAAGTATTGGAAGATTAATATGATGGAAAATAGACCCGGGGGCCATAGGTTTCACTAGAGGCTTCTCTCGAGAGCATAAGTATTATGGTGGGTGAACAAATTACTGTTGAGCAATTGACATAATTGAGCATAGTTATGAGAATATCTAGGTATGGCCATGTATATAGGCATCACGTCCAAGACAAGTAGACAGACTCCCGCCTGCATCTACTACTATTACTCCGCACATCGATCGCTATCCATCATGCATCTAGAGTATTAAGTTCAAGAGAACAGAGTAACGCTTTAAACAAGATGACATGATGTATAGGGATAAACTCATGCAATATGATATAAACCCCATCTTGTTATCCTCCATGGCAACAATACAGTACGTGCCCTGCTGCCCCTACTATCACTGGGAAAGGACTCCGCAAGATTGAACCCAAAGCCAAGCACTTCTCCCATTGCAAGAAAGATCAATCTAGTAGGCCAAAACAAACTGATAATTCGAAGAGACTTGCAAAGATAACCAATCATGCATAAAAGAATTCAGAGAAGAGCATAGACAAACTTGATCATAAACCCACAATTCATCAGTCTCAACAAACACACCACAAAAGAAGATTACATCGAATAGATCTCCACAAGAGAGGGGGAGAACTTTGTATTGAGATCCAAAAAGAGAGAAGAAGCCATCTAGATAATAAATATGGACCCATAGGTCTGAAGTAAACTACTCACACTTCATCAGAGAGGCTATGGTGTTGATGTAGAAGCCCTCCGTGATTGATACCCCCTCCAGCGGAGCTCCGGAAAAGGCCCCAAGATGGGATCTCGTGGATACAGAAAGTTACGGCGGTGGAATTAGGGTTTTGGCTCCGTATCTGGTAGTTTGGGGGTACCTAGGTATATATAGGAGGAAGGAGTACGTCGGTGGGGCAACATGGGCCCCACGAGGGTGGAGGGCGTGCCTGGGGGGGGTAGGGGCGCCCCTACCTCGTGCCTTCCTTGTTGATTGCATGTAGGGTCCAAGTCCTTTGGATCATGTTCGTTCCAAAAATTACGTTCCCGAAGGTTTCATTCCGTCTGGACTCCGTTTGATATTCTTTTTCCGCGAAACCTTAAAATAGGCAAAAAAAACAGCAATTCTGGGCTAGGCCTCCGATTAATAGGTAAGTCCCAAAAATAATATAAAAGTGTATAATAAAGCCCAATAATGTCCAAAACAGGATATAATATAGCATGGAACAATCAAAAATTATAGATACGTTGGAGACATATCAAGCATCCCCAAGCTTAATTCCTGCTTAATTCCTGCTCATCCTTGAGTAGGTAAATGATAAAACAGAATTTTTGATGTGGAATGCTACTTGGCATAATTTTCAATGTAATTCTTCTTAATTGTGGTATGAATATTCAGATCCGAAATATTCAAGACAAAAGTTTAATATTGACATAGAAATAATAATAATACTTCAAGCATACTAACCAAGCAATTATGTCTCTTCAAAATAACATGGCCAAAGAAAGTTATCCCTACAAAATCATATAGTCTGGCTATGCTCCATCTTCACCACACAAAGTATTCAAATCATGCACAACCCCGATGACAAGCCAAGCAATTGTTTCATACTTTTGGTGTTCTCAAACTTTTTCAATCTTCACGCAATACATGAGCGTGAGCCATGGACATAACACTATAGGTGGAATAGAATGGTGGTTGTGGAGAAGGCAAAAAGGAGAAGATAGTCTCACATCAACTAGGCATATCAACGGTCTATGGAGATGCCCATCAATAGGTATCAATGTGAGTGAGTAGGGATTGCCATTTAACGGATGCACTAGAGCTATAAGTATATGAAAGCTCAACAAAAAGAAACTAAGTGGGTGTGCATACAACTTGATTGCTCACGAAGACCTAGGGCATTTTGAGGAAGCCCATCATTGGAATATACAAGCCAAGTTCTATAATGAAAAATTCCCACTAGTATATGAAAGTGATAGCATAAGAGACTCTCTATCATGAAGATCATGGTGCTACTTTGAAGCACAAGTGTGGAAAAAGGATAGTAGTATTGCCCCTTTTTATTCTTTTTTGGGGCCTTTTTTTGGCCTTTCTCTCTTTTTATTGGGACAATACTCTATGAATGATGATCATCACACTTCTATTTATTTACAACTCAATGATTACAAGTCGATACTAGTACAAAGTATGACTCTATATGAATGCCTCCGGCGGTGTACCGGAATATCAATGATGCATGAGTGACTTATATGAAAGAATTATGAATGGTGGCTTTGCCACAACTAAAATGTCAACTACATGATCATGCAAAGAAATATCACAATGATGGAGTGTGTCATAGTAAACGGAACGGCGGAAAGTTGCATGGCAATATATCTCGGAATGGCTATGAAAATGCCATGATAGGTAGGTATGGTGGCTATTTTGAGGAAGTTATATGGTGGGTTTATGATACCGGCGAAAGGTGCACGGTATTAGAGAGGCTAACAATGGTGGAAGGGTGAGAGTGTGTATAATCCATGGACTCAACATTAGTCATAAAGAACTCACATACTTACTGCAAAAATCTATTAGTTATCGAAGCAAAGTACTACGCGCATGCTCCTAGGGGGATAGATTGGTAGGAAAAGACCATCGCTCGTCCCCGACCGCCACTCATAAGGAGGACAATCAACAAATACATCATGCTCCGACTTCTTAACATAACAGTTCACCATACGTGCATGCTACGGGAATCACAAACTTCAACACAAGCATTTATCAAATTCACAACTACTCAACTAGCACGACTCTAATATCACCATCTCCATATCTCAAAACAATTATCAAGTTTCAAACTTCTCATAGTATTCAACACACCCATAAGAAAATTTTATTATTAATCTTGAATGTCTAACATAATTAAATCAAATTACCATGCTGTTTTGTAGGACTCTCAAAATAATCTAAGTGAAGCATGAGAGAACAATGGTTTCTATAAAACAAATCTACCAACGTGCTCTAAAAGATATAAGTGAAGCACTAGAGCAAAAACTATATAACTCAAAAGATATAAGTGAAGCACATAGAGTATTCTAACAATTTCTGAATCATGAGTGTCTCTCTCGAAAAGGTGTGTGCAGCAAGGATGATTGTGGAAAACTAACAAATACAGACTCAAATTATACAAGACGCTCCAAGCAAAACACATATCATGTGGTAAATAAAAATATAGCTCCAAGTAAAGTTACCGATAGAAGTAGACGAAAGAGGGGATGCCTTTCGGGGCATCCCCAAGCTTTGGATTTTAGGTGTCCTTAGATTATCTTGGGGGTGCCATGGGCATCCCCAAGCTTAGGCTCTTGCCACTCCTTGTTCCATAATCCATCAAATCTTTACCCAAAACTTGAAAACTTCACAGCATAAAACTTAAAGTAGAAAATCTCGTGAGCTCCGTTAGTGAAAGAAAACAAAACACCACTTCAAGGTACTGTAATTAACTCATTCTTTATTTATATTGGTGTTAAACCTACTTTATTCCAACTTCTATATGGTTTATAAACTATTTTACTAGCCATATATTCATCAAAATAAGCAAACAACACACGAAAAACAGAATCTGGCAAAAACAGAACAGTCTGTAGTAATCTGTAGCTAACGCAAGATCTGGAACCCCAAAAATTCTAAAATAAATTTCTGGACATGAGGAATTAAGCTATTAATCATCTTAACAAATAATTAAATAAATATCACTTTCCAAATAAAAATGGCAGCAGTTCTCGTGAGCGCTAAAGTTTCTGTTTTTTACAGCAAGATTAAAAAGACTTTCCCCAAGTCTTCCCAACGGTTCTACTTGGCACAAACACTAATTAAACACAAAAAACACAACCAAAACAGAATCTAGATAAATTATTTATTACTAAACAGGAGCAAAAAGCAAGGAATAAAAATAAAATTGGGTTGCCTCCCAACAAGCGCTATCGTTTAACGCCCCTAGCTAGGCATGAAAGCGAAGGTAGATCTAGGTATTGCCATCTTTGGAAGGCAATCCATAAGTGGCTCTCATAATAGATTCATAAGGTAATTTAATTTTATTTCTAGGGAAGTGTTCCATGCCTTTCCTTAACGGAAATTGGAATCTAATATTCCCTTCCTTCATATCAATAATTGCACCAATCGTTCTAAGAAAAGTTCTACCAAGAATAATAGGACATGAAGGATTGCAATCTATGTCAAGAACAATAAAATCCACAGGCACATAATTCCTATTTTCAACAATAAGAACATCATTAATTCTTCCCATAGGTTTCTTAATAGTGGAATCCGCAAGGTGCAAGTTTAAAGAGCAATCATCAAAATCACGGAAACCTAGCAAATCACACAAAGTCTTTGGAATCGTGGAAACACTAGCACCCAAATCACACAAAGCATAGCATTCATGATCTTTAATCTTAATTTTAATAGTAGGTTCCCACTAATCATAAAGTTTTCTAGGGATTGAAACTTCCAACTCAAGTTTTTCTTCATAAGATTGCATGAAAGCATCAACGATATGTTTGGTAAATGCTTTATTTTGACTATAAGCATGAGGAGAATTTAGCACGGATTGCAACAGAGAAATACAATCTATCAAAGAGCAATTATCATAATTAAATTCCTTGAAATCCAAAATATTGGGTTCATTAATATTTAAAGTTTTGACTTTTTCAATCCCACTTTTAACAATTTTAGCATCAACATCTAAAGACTCCGATTTTTTGGAACGCCTTCTAGGTAAAGGTGGATCATATTCAGTCCCATAATTATCAAGATTCATATTACAAAACAAAGATTTAATAGGGGACACATCAATTACTTTTAGATCTTCATCTTTATTATCATGGAAACTAGAAGAACACGCTTTCATAAAGCAATCTGCCGGGGTTCTGATCCACGAGCACCTATGGGACCGGCGGACCGAGTCCCTTTCGGTTCGGCGGGGGCGGAGGTCGCACGAAGAGCGGATCGAGGCGAAGCACACGAGCAGTTTACCCAGGTTCAGGCCGCACGGATGCGTAAAACCCTACTCCTGCTTTGTGGTTTGTATTGAGTTCTTGCTCGAGAGCGCGGAGTGCTACAGTACACTCCAGCAGCTAACGAGACCGAGCGTGAGTGTTCTCTTTCTTCTAACCAGCCCACCTCCCCTACGTTGTGCATGGGCCTCCTTTTATATGCTCAAGGGGTCACCGACAGGTGGCAACGTAGACAAGGGTAAAAATGGAAAGGTGTTGTGGTAGGTACAGCTACCTGCTATAGTGTATCATACCTAACCCTGACGGCAGGGGACAAGGGCATTAAATGCCTGTCTGCGTCGTCTAAATAGTGCAAAAGGACCGTCAGGGACGCCACCGCTCGCCACGATGGCGATCTTGTCAGCGACGCTTCCCACCGCGCACCCCTGGCTGCACAGCCTCCCGCCACGTATGCGTGGAAGGGTCCCAGAGCGACACGTTGGTGGATGTGCCGGAGCGCAGGCGCAGAGTGGTGGCTTGCCGCGGCAAGCGCCTTGCCGCGGTCGTTGTCTTGTCGCGTCCGGGAATTTGTCACTCACCGGGCCTTGCCGGGACACGTGGCGCGTCGCGGCAAGTTCCTTGAGATGCCTTGGTTGGCCTTCCCGGCAAGCTCCTCTCGCCGGGGTCTTGTCTCCTTGGCTTGGATACTTTGTTCTTGAATGGCTCCAAAGGAACCACGGAGGGCCTTGGCGGTCACCCGGCAAGCCTTGCCGCGGGATGCTGCGACTGCCCGTGCACAAGTTCGGGATACTAAGGTACCCCTACTCTAGTACACTGACACAATCTTTCTTAGCACGCATCCTAGCGGTTCTTTCTTTGCACTCATCAATGGAAATTCTCATGGCTTTGAGAGACTCATTGATATCATGCTTAGGAGGAATAGATCTAAGTTTCAAAGAATCAACATCAAGAGAAATTCTATCAACGTTCCTAGCCAACTCATCAATCTTAAGCAATTTTTCTTCAATCAAAGCATTGAAATTCTTTTGCGAGGTAATAAATTCTTTAATATTAGATTCAAAATCAGAGGGTATCTTATTAAAATTTCCATAAGAATTGTTGTAGGAATTACCATAATTATTGGAGGAATTACTAGGATACGGCCTAGGATTAATGTTTCCTCTATACGCGTTGTTACCAAAATTATTCCTACCAACAAAATTCACATCCAAAGATTAATTATTATTCTCAATCAAAGTAGACAAAGGCATATCATTAGGATCAGAAGAAACACCTTTATTAGCAAATAATTTCATAAGTTCATCCATCTTACCACTCAAAACAGTAATTTCTTCTATCGCATGCACTTTCTTATTAGTAGATCTTTCAGTGTGCCATTGAGAATAATTAACCATAATACTATCAAGGAGTCTAGTAGCTTCTCCTAAAGGGATTTCCATAAAAGTGCCTCCCGCAGCCGAATCTAAAAGATTTCTAGAAGCAAAATTCAATCTGGCATAAAAATTTTGTATAATCATCCACAAATTCAAACCATGTGTAGGGCAATTACGTATCATTAATTTCATCCTCTCCAAAGCTTGTGCAACATGTTCATGATCAAGTTGCTTAAAATTCATAATATCATTTCTAAGAGAGATGATCTTAGCGGGAGGAAAATACTTAGAGATAAAATCATCTTTGCACTTATTCCATGAATCAATACTATTTTTAGGCAAAGATGAAAACCAAGCTTTAGCACAATCTCTAAGAGAAAACGGAAATAGCTTCAACTTAACAATATCATTGTCCACATCTTTGTTCTTTTGCATATCACACAAATCAACGAAGTTGTTTAGATGGGTAGCGGCATCTTCAGTAGGAAGGACGGAAAACGGATCTTTCATGACAAGATTCAGCAAAGCGGCATTAATTTCACAAGATTCAGCATCGGTAAGAGGAGCAATTAGAGTGCTAATAAAATCATTGTTGTTGGTATTGGTAAAGTCACACAATTTGGTATTATCTTGAGCCATCATGACAAGCAAGCAATCCGACACACAAGTAAACAAGAAACGAGCAAAAGGAGGCGAATAGAGAAATAGAGGGAGGATAGAGAGAGAAAGAGAGGGCGAATAAAATGGCAAGGATGAAGTGGGGGAGAGGAAAACGAGAGGAAAACAACAAATAATGTAATGCGGGAGATAAGGGTTTAGGATGGGTACTTGGTATGATGACTTTTGCGTAGACTCCCCGGCAACGGTGCCAGAAATCCTTCTTGCTACCTCTTGAGCACTGCGTTTGTTTTCCCTTGAAGAGGAAAGGGTGATGCAGTAGAGCAGTGAAAGTATTTCCCTCGGTTTTTGAGAACCAAGGTATCAATCCAGTAGGAGGCCACGCACGAGTCCCTCGCACCTACACAAACAAATAAACTCCTCGCAACCAACGCAATAAAGGGGTTGTCAATCCCTTCACAGTCACCTACGAGAGTGAGATCTGATAGATATGATAATATAATATTTTTGGTATTTTTATGATAAAGAGAAATAAATATGCAAGTAAGATAAATGGCAAAGGAAATAACTAAGTATTGGAAGATTAATATGATGGAAAATAGACCAGGGGGCCATAGGTTTCACTAGAGGCTTCTCTCGAGAGCATACGTATTACGGTGGGTGAACAAATTACTGTTGAGCAATTGATAGAATTGAGCATAGTTATGAGAATATCTAGGTATGATCATGTATATAGGCATCACGTCCGAGACAAGTAAACCGACTCCAGCTTGCATCTACTACTATTACTCCACACATCGACCACTATCCAGCATGCATCTAGAGTATTAAGTTCAAGAGAACAGAGTAACACTTTAAGCAAGATGACATGATGTAGAGGGATATACTCATGCAATATGATATAAACCCCATGTTGTTATCCTCGATGGCAACAATACAATATGTGCCTTGCTGCCCCTACTGTCACTGGGAAAGGACACCGCAAGATTGAACCCAAAGCTAAGCACTTCTCCCATTACAAGAAAGATCAATCTAGTAGGCCAAACCACTCATCGACCGCTATCGACCGCTATCCAACATGCATCTAGAGTATTAAGTTAAAAACGGAGTAACGCCTTAAGCAAGATGACATGATGTAGAGGGATAGTTTCATGCAATATGATAAAAAAACCATCTTGTTATCCTCGATGGCAACAATACAATATGTGCCTTGCTGCCCCTTCTGTCACTGGGAAAGGACACCGCAAGATCGAACCCAAAGCTAAGCACTTCTCCCATGGCAAGAACAACCAATCTAGTAGGCCAAACCAAACTGATAATTCGAAGAGACTTGCAAAGATAACCAATCATACATAAAAGAATTCAGAGAAGATTCAAATATTGTTCATAGACAAACTTGATCATAAACCCACAATTCATCGGTCTCAACAAACACACCGCAAAAGAAGATTACATCGAATAGATCTCCACAAGAGAGGGGGAGAACTTTGTATTGAGATCCAAAAAGAGAGAAGAAACCATCTAGCTAATAACTATGGACCCATAGGTCTGGAGTAAACTAATCACACTTCATCGGAGAGGCTATGGTGTTGATGTAGAAGCCCTCCGTGATTCATACCCCCTGCGGCGGAGCTCCGGAAAAGGCCCCAAGATGGGATCTCGTGGATACAGAAAGTTAGGGCGGTGGAATTTGGGTTTTGGCTCCGTATCTGGTAGTTTGGGGGTACGTAGGTATATATAGGAGGAAGGAGTACGTCGGTGGAGCAAAATGGGCCCCACGAGGGTGGAGGGCGCTGGGGGGGGATAGGCACGCCCTCCTACCTCGTGCCTTCCTTGTTGATTGCTTGACGTAGGGTCCAAGTCCTCTGGATCATGTTCGTTCCGAAAATCACGTTCCCGAAGGTTTCATTCCATTTGGACTCCGTTTGATATTCTTTTTCCGCAAACCCTAAAATAGGCACAAAAAAAACAACAATTCTGGGCTGGGCCTCCGGTTAATAGGTTAGTCCCAAAAATAATATAAAAGTGTATAATAAATCCCAATAATGTCCAAAACAGGATATACTATAGCATGGAACAATCAAAAATTATAGATACGTTGGAGACGTATCAACCACTGACGGTGTCCTGGAACAATCAAAAATTATAGATACGTTGGAGACGTATCAACCACTGACGGTGTCCTGGACTAGGGGATATAGTATAGTTGGGTTGCCTTGCTCCTGTGTTTACCCCTACGTTCCCGATTGTTCGGCTAGGGAGTAAAGGGAGCACCTCTGCAATTGTCACGATCGGGTCGCCCGAGCCGGACCTCAGACTGGGTGAAGCCGAAAGCTAGCGCTCTTATAGTTTTCAATGATGGTCGGCACACAACGGAACTCATGAGTACAAAAAATCTATTGCACAAGTCTCATAATAACAATGAGCACCGAAGAAAGGTATCGGTGGGGGTACTATTTTCTTCGAAGATGCTTCTTACACTTCACGGTAATACAGCATAAGTTCCCTGAGCGCGCTTTGTCTGTTACAGCTTTATGGCCTGATTGCCTGGTTATTGGAAACACCGTCGATATTCTCGACCGATGGAGTACATAACACTTTTCAGTTCTTGACCGAAGAGGGAGAAGCTGACGGTCGGTTAAGACGCGTTTAAAGTTCGGTTGAACATAGATATGATATAAGTACTTCGGTACATGCAATCATTCTTCTACCCAAGTCACTTGGGGGCTCTTAAAGTTTATTTGAGCCGTTTTATAATAAGTGTTCTTCTTCTTAATCGTTGCAAAGTTTTATTATTATTATTTATCACTCCTTTTTTCGACACGAGTGTGCGGTCACTAGCCGGGGAGCCTAATTTCTCTCTCAAAGCCGCTAGAGTTTAGTTTGCTAAACTGGCCTGATGAGAAGTACTCCGCCCTCGGGATAGGAGGTTGAAGCCGTAGGCTGACCCGCTCGAAGTCTTGAGATAGGATGTATCATGTTAAAACACGACAGAAGCACTTCTTTTTTCTAAGACCAACTTTCAGATTGGCACTGAACACTTGATATTGTTCGGACGTCATGTTTTTACTGACGTTTCTTGGTTTTCCAAGCTTTTTGGCACTTTTAAACTATTTGTGCTTTTCCAGCATTAGTCTCGTAGTGCAACGCCGGACACCTTTAGGGATTCGGCAAAAACATTCTCAGGTATTGCTATATATGCATTGGTTTCGAATTGTGTCTTCGGTCAATAGTTGGGTTGCCCGGCTCCTGCACTTGCTTCCTACGTTCCGTTTTGTTCGGCTAGGCGTGCAAAGGGAGAACCACTGCGATTGTGCTTCTATCTCACATGGTTAAGCACCTCGGTGGAGAAAGCCGAAAACTGACTTTCACAATAAGCGTAAACTGGTCAGCGATTCGATGACTATGTTAAATGATGGGCCGTTCATAACATTGGCCGAAGTGTTTACGGCTTGACCCCAACTGTCGCCGAACACTACTGGGGGCTATTAACTGGCCTCCCAAACTAAATCCTCAATATTTTGCTCTTACATTAGAGCTGAGGTTTAATGATCATGCTTAGCATGACAACCCAAAGAAAAGAACCAATAGCGGGACTATTTTCTTTGGAAGACATTTCTTCTGTTAAACAGTAATATAACTCTCTGCGTACCTTTGTTTATAAAACTGTATGGCCAGATTGCCTTGTTTGTTGTAAATCTTTGCCCTCATAAAGGCTTTATAAAGTAGGACAAACACACCTCGGCTATTGGCCGAGGAGGTGGAAGCCGATGGTCGGTCAACAGAGTTTGGTACAATGCAGATCCGAGCATTAATGACGTAAAGTACTTGGATACATAGAGTCATTACACATAATTTGTGATTTTACTATGGATATTGATCCTTAATTCGGCCACCCGTGCCCGCATTAAGGCTCGGGGGCTACTGGGCTTCGGGCTTATTATTTACAAATATTAAAGGGGCACATCGATCCCCTGATCTGGTGTTGCCACCCGACCAGTGTCTCGGGGGCTACTGCATTGCCTGTTCAATGCAGAAGATTTTAAGTGCAATACAGTTGCCAAGGAGATTTTGATCCTCAGGTTGGTCGGCTGCACCCAACCTGAGTCTCGAGGACTAAGCACGCCGCTTTTTGTGTCCCGAAGTATTCTGCCGAGCTAGAACTTGATCCTCAGGCCAATTTTGCAAATCAACCTGAGTCTCAGCGGCTACTGGGATCAGCGGTCTTACGTCATCCTTCAGGTGCATCTCAGGTTTTAGACTGATACACACCTTGAGGGCTACTAGCCATATATCTCAACAGAGAATAAATTGCAATAATAAAAAATATTGACAAAAAATCGGCCCACAGTCAGGGTGGTGCACCACCTCGGAAGCAGTCCGGCATAAAGCTCGGGCACTAGTGGCTGGCTCCATAGAGGGCATTTCCGGCATTAAGCTCGGCTAAACTCCTTCAAGGGTGGGGGGCGCGCCTGCCCCCTGGGCGCGCCCCCTACCTCGTGGGCCCCCTGGAGCTCCTCCGACCTCAACTCCAACTCTATATATTTGCTTTCGGGGAGAAAAAATCAAGAAGAAGGATTCATCGCGTTTTACGATACGGAGCCGCCACCAAGCCCTAAAACCTCTCGGGAGGGCTGATCTGGAGTCTGTTCGGGGCTCCGAAGAAGGGAATCCGTCGCCATTGTCATCACCAATTTCATGATGCTCACCGCCGTGCGTGAGTAATCCGTCGCCATGTGTACAATATATAGTATCATAAAATACCAGCAAACAAAAAAGAATTAAATGGAAAACACAAAATTAAAGGAAAAATAAAAAATATAATCAAAACCACCCAAATTTTTTAGTACCGGTTGGTGTACCAACCGGTACTAAAGGGCTCCCCGCCCCCGGCGCTCGCTCGTGCCACGTGGTGGCCTTTTAGTGGCGGTTCGTGCAGAACCGGTACTAAAGGTGGGGGGGCCTTTAGTCCCCACTCTTTAGTGCCAGTTGCAGAACCGGCACTAAAGGCCCTTACGGACCGGTGATACATCCCGGTTCTGCACTAGTGCGTGTGGCGGCTGCAATGAACGATGTATTTGAATCCTAAGTCAAGATTTGAAGGGTCCCTTTTCCCATAGAACTACATAATACTGCCGTTATTAGTTCCTATTTCCCCCCTTTCTTTTCACTTGAAACAATTTGTTATTTTCTCTATGTACGTACCGTCACATCTTCAGCGAGTGTATGACAAACACAAGGATCTATTTGCAACGGAGTTGCAATCTACTATGAACTCAGTTTCTTCAGGTCTCCAATCAATTCAGTCATAGCAGAGGACCAAGCTTGTGTCAGCTCTTCAATCAATTTACTCAAAGCAGATGGCTGAGGTTCTAAGAGATGCATACTCTGTGTCCAGTAACAAAGAGCAAAAAGATACCCCTTCTTATGAAATTCCTGGACCATTATTTGACATGACGCCGTGGCTTGCATAGTAGGGGCAATCTGTTGGCCCAACAGGTATTGTTCTTGTTATGCAGGTGTCTCCCTTTTCTCTTATATCTATTGGCCCAACAATGCTCACTTTTTTGCCCATGTTCTTCACGCAACCACCAGATTACCAGAAGCAAAAGAGATTATTGAAGTGAGCAGCATCCCAAACTTAAATGAGAAGAAAAAAAAATTCTTAAGAGTGTCGCCAAGAGAGTCATCAATGCACCGAAGATGAAGAAGCCCAACGTGGATGCCGAGGATGATTAGTTATACCAAAAATACATAATGGGTCAACAAAACCTGAAGTCGCTAGCCACTGGAGAAACCTAGTAATCCACTATTCACCCATTCCTTCCATTTTTTATGGTTGTTTTTTCTGCTTCATAATACACAAATTTCCTATTTAAGTGTACATTGACGATAATGAAAAATTGTTCGCAACATTAATCATTTTGTCTCAATAAAAAACCATGCAACCCTCCTTTCATCTCAATAGGTGGATTCTACACCTAATATGAGTTTTGGCAAAGTTCTTTGAAGCTAGAGGGGAGAATAGACACTGAGGTGATGACATTGCACACTGTGAGCTTTAACTTGGCACAGCTGTCTGCTCAGAAAGAGCGGAATACATTTGCCTTTCCTGTGCAAATGACTATTTTATACCTCCCGGCGATGTAAAATAACTATTTGTTGTACTGAACTTTCATACATATTTTAAATTAAGTGACCATATTATAATTTCAATTAATACAATTTTTATTACTCGGTCACATAAGAATGTTTTCAAATAATATATTCATCATTACACAATTGTAATGTATATCAATCAAATTTTTGGTTCTACATAATTTAAATTGTATGATTTACCAAATCTCTTTTTTGTTAAAATCCTTCAAAATAATTTTCTAATATTGCATAAACTATATAGTGTATACACATATACCGGCATATATATAAGAGAATATGCTTTCTGTAATATGTGTGTGTATGTGTGTGTGTGTGTCCATATATCTTTTAATATTATTGAATAACATGGTAGATATTTGTAAATCGTACATACGAACAAATATTTTAATAGTGGTTTCTATTATATATTAGGCAATCATATTATAGAAACGTTTAGAGTATAGCAAATGTGACTTAATTACAAGTTGGGTTCGGTAATAGAATCATTGAAGAACCAAACGGGTTGATTGTACTATTGCACAAGCTTTGATTAACTGACATGCTCATCTAGATTCACTTGGCTTGATTTGGTGCAAATGAGATTTTCTACTAGTTTCTCAAATGAACCAAAGTTGTTGACTTTCACAAGAAGAAGAGACGTTGTTAGGCAGATCTGATCTGTATGCGAGTGGTTTGCACTGCTTGGTTTGTGGACTTCACATGGCCTCTCTTGGTCACTGGTCTTTTCTGGCTCTTCTCTCATTTGGTGTTTGATGATACATTCGCAACAGAGTTAGACAAATAGCAAGCAATATGCCAACAAAATGGGAGGGATCGAGTACACACTAACATCTTCATCTTGGGCTTGAGGGTAGTCCATGTTGTTGATCAAGGGAGTGAAACCAAATCTCCCCTTGAAGGCTGAAATGGAGTGGCGCCCGCAAGGAGCATCCTTAGTTGTGTTGATCTTGTCGATGAAGTAGACCAGATACCCCATATAGTGCATGGCGATATGCAGACACAAAATGAGGGAAGGCAGGTCCATCGAGGTCTCCCTTCACCCATCATCTTGATCTTTGTCACCTTTAATGGTGAAGGCCTCCATCCCCATAGCGACGTGCATGTAATCATCGCGGTAAATGTAGAAAGAATCAGCAACCTGTATATGTCGGTGCAAGGATAAGGGTTAAGGCTAGCTAGAAAATGGGTGGGTTGTCGAATCTCCTCCGATAACAACGACAACGATGACGGCTCAATTCTCCTTCATTGTTGTCGCCTCCTCATCATATATGGTGCCATAGTAGCATTGTCTTTCTTTTCCGCCCCTATCATTATCTGGCATCTTCTTCTTCAAGTCCATGCACGACCCCGTGGACTTATCATGACTTCTAGTGTGACATGCAGATGTGTTGACTTATATATAGTGATCGATGATTTGTGGAACAAATGAAAATGACATCACTCCCTTCCCAAAATATTTTTTTACTAGTTGTCTACGTCTGGGACACTTCCTTCTCAGACACGTCTTCTTCTTCTTCAAGTCCATAGACGACCTCCATGGTTGCGCAAACTCAGGTCGACCCGATGGTTGGGAAAGAAGGGTTGATGTGTCATTGAAGCTATACCATACAATTTTTCTAAAGAATGAAAATTAGGGATGGACTTATCAAATTCCATATTATTTCTGCTTTTTCCTGAGTTTTGAAGAAGAAATATATTGTGTTACTCAAATGAGGAACAAAAGAGAAAATCAAGTGTGACATACAAGCTACATAGGATCACATGCCCAAATTGTTTTTTTTTCAAATAAATCACAGCTTCAATGTTGACCTCTGCTTGGTGATATCTATGTATCGACATGTTTTCCATAATGTTATCTCAACTAAACTCTTCTATCTTTTTTAGTTGTGCTTGTTGTGCCTTGTTACCGGCATATGACATTGTGTGTATGATTATGAAGTCATATGCTGGGGCCACCAGAAATTCACTTCTATCCTCGAGGAAGACCGCAAAGTCTTCTTGGAGCTAGGACCGAATCTCGGGCGTTGGTGATTCTTTACTGTGTGTTGACAATCTCCTTGCCTTGGTGCATGTCCACCTAGATGCCCTAGAATATGTTGTCTTTACTAGTATAGTTTTATATTACACTTAACATAGTTGACTAAATTCATGTGGATTGTAATGTTAAGATCTAATTTTATACAATTTTAAAGTCCATTGTTACTGAAAGGATCGATATGGTTGATGATAACCTACAAGTACATGGGATTGTTGGTAGCCTTTTTTGATAAGTAAGAGTGTCGAACCCAACGAGGAGCTAAAAGGGGCCTTTATGGAGCTAGTCACTCGTATCTGAGCTTCATGCAGGACTGCTTCCGAGACTATTAAACTGATGATACTCCCAAGTAGAGGTCTTCGGACAAATATGTCGGGATATCAGCTAGTTCGTCGTGATTAACATAACACCCTGGGAAAAGGAACCGCTAGAGGAACCATTTTTCGCCGAAGATGTGGCTTGCGTTAAAAAGCAATATAACATAACTCTATGTAAGACTTACATTTTGACCTTGTGGCCGTATTGCCTCGTTCCATGCAAACGTCACCTGTGACCAGGCTAATGTTGGGAACACTCTTCGTCCTCTGGCCGAGGAGGTAGAAGCCGACGGTTGGTTGACGAAGTCTGAAAATTACGGACATGAACATAAAAATGGCCAAGTACATAGATACATAAAGTCATAATTCAGCTTCAACTGTTTAATTTTTTCCTTGCCGACATCTTGCAGGTCGACCGACGGGTCCCTCAGAGCCAGCCGAGGAGCTGTGAAAGAATTTTTTTCCTCGCCGGCATCTCGTAGGTCGACCGATGGGTCTCACAGAGCCATTCAAATTAAAACTCGCCATGCCACATTTTCAAACTACATCTACCATGCTAATTGTGGTCACAACTTACCTTTTTTTACACACATGGCAAATTTCTTATAGAACATATGGCAATTTTCACATACATCTGTCATGGTAACTTTTGTAATGATGTGTTTTACATTACATACATGACAAAGCTCTCACACAAAGGATGGCAAAATTTGTATACATCTGCCATGGTGTAATTGTGGTCGTTTTTTTGCCCAGTTTATTTTCTGTACTGTTCATTCTGTTTCGCACATGGTATTTTTTGCCACGGCATTTCCCGAACATAAAGTGTTGCCATTTTTTGCTATCTACCATGATTTGTAGAGCAATGGTAATCACCGTGTTTGCGTCATGACAAATCTATACAAATCTCAATGAACTACAATAAAAATACAATGGCAAATCTTAACATGCATCTGCCACAAGAACTTTATCCATTTTTTAAAATATGCCCCTACAAGTTCTAGTTCATTGAGCATATAATGTCAGAAAACTTGTGTGGATTGGTAATATGGCAACTTTTTCGAACAAGTGTGTCTCATACATCATGGCAAAATCTGGAACATTTTTTCCTGAATAGTCACACGATAAATGCATGAATTTTTTATCTTTCAAAACATAATTACCTTTTGAGAACATGGAAAATTTACTTTGGAGAATGGTAAATTTACATTTTATTGCCATGGAAAAAAATTGATTGCCATGGCTAATTTTATTTTTATTGCCATGGCAAAATTTACCTTCTTATTTGCATCGCAAGTTTACATTTATTGCCATGGAAAATTTACCTTTTTCTTTGCCATGGCAAGTTTACCTTATTTTCATTGCAATGATAAAATTAACTTTACTTTATTTGCATGACAAAATTAACTTTACTTTATTTGCATGACAAAATTAACCTTTTATTTTGCCATGGCAAATTTAACTTCATTAACATGGAAAATTTACCTAAATCACCATGGCTATTGCGATGGCAAGTTTTATTATTTATTTGCCATGGAAACTTTACATTTATTGCCATGAAAATTTACCTAAATCGCCATGTCGATATTTAACTATTATTGCCATAACAAGTTCTACTATTTATTTGCACCATGGCTAATTTACATTTATTTCCATGGCAAAATTAGCTATATCATCATGGAAGATATTTAACTTCTTCGCCATGGCAATTTTCAGTTTTTATTTGCCATGGGAAATTTACATGTACTGTCATGGCAAAATTACCTATATTGCCATGAAAAAATTACTTTTACATATATGTAAATTATTCTTCAATAGTTCACATCAAATTATTTCTTATTTTTTGGCAACTTAACTTTTATGGTCCATCTAAATTTTTATCATTTTTCCATGTCAAATATATGCAAATTTTAATTTTATATACATGGTAAACTTACTTTTATTAATAATGATAAATTTACTTTTCATGGTCCATGGCAACTTTGCTTTTTACTCCTCATGTTTTTCTTGTCTACTACCATGGCATTTTTTATTGGACCATGACAAATTAAGTTATTTGAGCATGGCAAATGTAGTTTATGGATCATTGCAATTTACTTTTTCTTTGTAACATGGAAAAATTACTTTACTTTGATGGCAAGCGTAGTTTAAGGATCATGGAAATTTTAGTATATGCACCATGGGAAATTTCTTCCTTTTCTACAACATGGCAAATTTCTTTTGAATGTGACCATGGCAATTATAGTCTGTGCATCACGGCAAACATAGTCTATGTAAATTTCTTTTTTTACTTCATGGCATTTTTCTTCTTATACAAAGCATGGCACTTATAATTAAAACACCAAGGCAAATTTTAACATGCATTATTTGCCATGGCAATTTTGTTCATAATTGGTGTTACTTCACATACATGGAAAATTCTTCATACTAAACACGGTAATTTTATTTAAAATACCATGGAAAATTTTAATATGAATTTGCCCATGGCGTTTTTTTATTTCAACTTTTTGTGTCTATTCACACACGGCAAATTTCGCATACAATATATGTAAATTTAGTTAAGAATACCATGACATGTTTTGCTATGAATCTGCCATGGCAAATTATTTTGTTTGTATGATGGAAATTGCCACGACTTTTTTCTTTTTTGGGTTACTGCTAAAATATACTCCTTTTTACCCATGGCAAACTGCGTTTGAAAGTTGATGGCATTTTTTACTTAAAAAAGCAAAAAATTGTGCTTTTTTTGTCACAGGAAAAATGCAAAATCTGGGCATTTTCTTTTGTTTTCGCTAGTGGGCATTTTTGTTTCACTCAGAAAAAAGCAAAACCACATCGATCGACTCCTTCCCAGCCTTGTCTCAAAAAAAAAAAGAAAAGAAAAAAAAGAGACTCCTTCCCAGCCCGCTGACTGTCTCCCTAGCCCCGACCCGCCGCCGCTGCCGCCGCCGCCTCCCTCCTCCCGCCCCGCGCCGCTCTCCACCTCCTCCCGGCTCCCATCCACCGAAAGCCGCCGCCGCCGCTTCTCCTTCACATCGCCGCCTTGCCCCTGTACGACGCCGGCCGCCTCCCTAATCGCGAACGGCGGGGAGGAGACGAGGCGCGGCGGAATTCCGCACCGGAGTAGAGCGGACCGTCTCCTCGCAGCTCCCCCGCCCACGCTGCCGCTTGTGAGGTGAGCAGGCCCCGATCTGTCGAACCAAGTGATAATTTGGGATCTCGTCACTGATTTGGGAACGGATCGAGATGAGGATCGGGGGAAGAAGAGGGACGAACCCTAGCTGCTCTGCTCTAGAGATAATTTGATAATTTTCGTCTTGCTTTTCCATTCCCAGAGTCTGGCTTATATATGCCCGAGAGTTACAGCAGTGACAGCGAGTGAGACACAGTTGGTAATTTTGAATTGCATTGTTAAACTCGCTCAATGACTAAGTATCACATCCTGTCCTTCCATTTGCATCTACCCGCTCTGCCGATAACTGACGAAGCGTCAGTTTTCTTCAGTCTTGGTCAGTTAGCTGCACCTTCAGGGTTTGGTCTTCAGATATCTTCAGTTAACTTGGGCCTGACAATTTCCCCCCTCTTAAGGTGCTGCTTGTGCACGAGTAGCTCTAGGAACATGAGTTGGCCACTGTGGTGGTGCAGTGAATTCCGGGAAATTGGCCTGGAAGAAAAAGAGAGATCTTCCCACGTTGCGTCAGTAGGTGCCATGTTTTCCCAGTGAACCAACCATTGTGCCACAGGTGTGTGTTTCCTCTGGATAATTCTTTTATCCAGAACCGCAAATGGTGAGGTTTTGAGTTTGCCATCCTCAGTCACCATAGGTACATTAGGAAGAGGGATAGCCTGAGAGCCCAGATGTTTCTTCAAGTGACTAATGTGGAAAACAGAATGTATGAGAGCTGTGTCTGGTAATTGTAATCTGCAGGCAACTGTTCCCACTTTGGCCAATACCTTGTAGGGACCACAGTATTTCGACCTGAGTTTCAAAGAGCCTCTTAGTCCAAAGGCATTCTGCCTGTAAGGTTGTACTTTGAGATAGTCATTGTCTCCAACTTCCAATTGTCTTTCTGTCCTCTTGAGATCTGCAAAGTATTTCATTCTATCTTGAGCTTGGGGAAGGTTACCTCTTAGTTGCTCCCTCATCTTCTCTCTTTGCTCTACAAGTGGCTCTAGCTTCTGGCAGTACTGTTCTGGGCAATGATAGTTCTCTAATCTGAGGGGGCTGATAAGCATACAATGCTTCAAATGGAGAGACTTTTAATGATGTGTGATAGGTAGTATTGTACCACCACTCTGCCATTGACAACCAATTCATCTAGTCCTTGGGATTTTGGAAACTACATCTTACATGTGTCATTGACTGAATTCAACATAAAAAAAATAGTCAGCAGGTGGGCAACTACTGTGTTTATGCACACAAATTTTCATGCTTCATTTTCCTTGGTCAGGCAACAGACAAGTAGCAATTACATACTAAAATAAAATGCAATGTATTGCAGGTGATAGCACCCCCGCCCCGTCTACCGTGTCACCGCAACCTGCCGCCCATGGCCGGGGAAGACGGCAAGGTGGATCATCCACGCCGCAGCGGGCGCCTGAAGGCTCAAACTCGCGCGGATCAGGAGCACGGTGCTGAGGACACCAGCGAGGTGGACTGCTCGCGCCGCCGCTGTCTCAGGCCTCAGTCTTCCTCGGGCCAGGAGGTCGATGGCGAGGCGGACCACCCGCGCTACAATTTACGCCTCAGGTATTCGTTTTCCGCCAATCCTACCTTCATGTAGTGTTTGGTCAGGTTTAGCTTAGTAGGATTTGTATAACCATTTTGCTAGTTATTGTATAGGAACATACAATCAAGTTACTTTGCTCTTAACAGTACACTTGCATGCTGAACATAGATGTGCAGGATGCATACGTGCCTTGTGTAGCTTTTTATGTAAGCATGTTTAGCCTTGTAATTGTAGGTTTGGGGCACAAGAATGCACCAAACAAAAAATTGGTAATAAGAGAGGTCTGACAGGCTAGGACACCGGTGAATTGATTTGGCTCGCATGATTGGACCAACCTATTTAGGAATCTTTTGTCTATGGTGTGGCTTAGCTGCGAAATTAAGCGCAAGAAAAAAAGAAGTAATTTTTTTGGTCCACCTTAACTTTCTAGCCGCCGCTATAAGCCACTCGGAGGTAGCTTCCCGAGCTTCCCCTTTAAGTGGAAATTGCTAAATCCTACGTAGAATTTACCTAAAAGGGAACCATTATTCCATACAAAATGCCAGCGCACCAATCTACTTTGGACAACCTGCATAAAGACAACAACACCAGCCAATCCAATCCTGCACAACCGCCTCCTCGTCGTAGACACCATGGTTGTCGGCTGCCTACTCTTTCGCCTTGTCGTGGTTGTGGTGTCCCTCATCACGACGTCTCTGGTGGCCTTTCACGCGTCCCCGCCAAGCTCACACCACTGCCTCTAGTTCGCCGCCTCGTAGAGTTGCACTGCCTTGCTATTTCGCTCCACCATTCGAGGTCAACACCTTTATCGTTGTGGATCCTAGGTTGTTGCGAGGCTTACAGTGTCGGTGGTTTACACACCGACCGTTGAGTTCTCTGAGCCGTGCTCCTCTCCGTCTTTGTGTGTGCCTCGGGTGAAGTAGGCCACCATGTTTTTGGGTGTTCAAGGTTGATAGGCCTTCTACACCGAGCTTGGAGCCATCGCCGGTGGGTGATGTGGTTGCTTTTATTCCTCGTCACCTCCTGGGTCGGTTGGCTCCTCATCTGCATGCTTGCCTGCAAGGTCGCCGGCTTCCCTCCACCATCGAGCCCTACGACTTGTGCTCTCAACTCTGCTGCCTAGCCGGAGCTCGAAGGTAATCCCGCACCGCTGTGCTATTCTGATGCTTTGCCCCTCTGCTTCAGCTGGAGGCCGTTGCTAGAGCCGCAAGCGCACTCACTCGTGCATGCTTGTAGATTGCTCGATGATTTACAGTTGCGCCTTGAAGTTGCCGAGTGCTGGTTGCGTTGCGTGCCTGGTGCTGCCACAAAGAATCAACCCATCCAGTGTCCTACCTAGCTTCGTGAATCAGTCAGATCGATTGCTATCAATCTAGCTAGCTATATATCTCGTCTTTTCCCATCTAGCTATGTTACTTGATCTGCTTTGCTCTCCTTCTCACCCTAGTTCCTTGCCACCCCACTTCCTGATGTGCATGACTGGAGTACCTGCATCCAGACTGCCCCGAAGGCCCTAACAAGACAGTGCCCTAGTTTCTTGCCACCCCACTTCCTGATTTGCATGACAGGAGTACCTGCATCCAAACTGCCCTAAAGGCCCGCCCTTAGAGCAACTCAAATTCTGTAAAACTGTGTGAAACTTCTTTGCACGATAAATTGGAGGATACAATGCCCTCTGCATTTGCAGCCAAGAAAAGTTATCAGGTGGCGAAGCGCCCATGGTGAGACCATCCTCAGCCAAAAAAAGTTCAAACCATAGCCTCGTTAGCCGCTTGGTCATGTGGTTTTTGAATTCCAGTCTCTTGCTTCTTAGTCCCATTCCAGTCTCTTGTGTGATATCGTCTAGGAATCAGGATGGACTACCTTGTAGGGGTGGTCCTAGCGCTGAACACCGACTCGGACTCCTTGTACTCGGTTGGTATTATACGAGTTCAATGCCTCAAATATCATGTTGACGACACCGTTATTGTGGAAATAGTTTGACTCGCTTCTAGTAGCTCCCAAGTATTTGTACTCCTACCGGCTCCTTTGGCAGTTCGTCTCTGGCGGCTTTGTCGGACCTTCAAGCGACCTTCCATCGGGTGACTCGATAGTTCCCTAAGGTGTGGCACAACACCCTGCCTTCTTTAGACTTCCTCTTACCCCATGGAGTAGTCTTCGACGAGAACTTGAAACTGAACATGATCATGTCCGCGAGGCTCCTTTGTCGTTCCACCGCCTCCCCATTGATGATGGTGTAGGCCTTGGCACATATGGCGATGCGCTGGGCCTCAAGGAGGGTACCCATCAACATGTAGTCCATGAAGGGCTTGGTCCATCTAGGGTTGATTAGGAGGACCTCTTCTCCTTGTGCCCATGCATCTTCGTTGGGGGAGGAGGCAACTCACTTGGACCAGATTGGGACTCGGGAGCAGCCTTTTCCTTGACTAACAGTGAGTGCAACTCCTGTAAGAAAACGCTTGGCAGGACCGAGTCACGAGCGGGCCGTAGTCTGGCTAGCTTGTTTGTTGCCTCATTGTATCAGCGGAGCACGTCGACGAGATTCGAGCCCCCATGGGCGATGAGCCGACGAATACCGAGCGATACGATGGTGAATATCCCGTGTAGGAGTGCATTGTACTTGGCCGCATTGTTCGACGCGGGGAAGTCAGGTTGCAGGACGTACTTGAGATCTTCCCCTCTGAGGGAGGCGAGTAAGACACTAGCACCCGTGCCCTTGGCTGTTAGTGATCCATCAAAATGGAGTATTCGGTACTCGAGATTGACTGTAGGAGGGAGGACTTGAGCCTTGTGGTTGAGCTTCATGCTAAACTGCTTGAGGTTATCGAATGTCCCTACTAGGTCCATTATTAGGTCCTCCTTTTAGGTCTTGATTACCGCGCCGTCCACGTAAGCTTGCATGTTTCTTCCATTCAGCTTGTGGAAACAACGCTGGATGCATTGTTGGTACATGTCGCATGGTTTTTCAAACCAAAGGGTAGGAAGGTGTAGCAGAAGGCATTTGAAGGGGGTGATGAAGGACATCTTGAACTGGTGCTAGCCCGAGTAGGCGTCCAGTAGACATAGCACTTCCTGTTGAGTCAAACTTGTCTTAAAGAAAGGCAGGCCGGCAGCAGCAGCAGCGGCGCATACCTTGCTAGCCAAGGTAGTAGTAAAAGAAAACGTAGTAAATCCTATAGTAAATGTATAGGGCAGCAGTTATGTAAACAACACCTGTGACATCAACGCTTAGATAAGCTAGTATAGTTAGTCGGTTCAGTTTTAGCTATAAAAGGAGTTGCACCCCGGTTGTAGCCAATCCATCAAGCGTAGAAGCAATCTAGCGCCAAGCCATTCAACAACGATCCATCAAGTAGTGTAGCTAGCTTGTGAAGTACTAGTAGTACTCTCCTATGTAAGAGTGCGTGCGTACACTATATAAGCAGTAGTTCATCTCTTGTTTGTTCTTTCGTCCGTTTTGGTTGATCCTCGGTAGAGTTAACTAGTCTACACATTGGGGCTAACAATTGGCATCAGAGCCCTAGGTTTTAGTAGCGATGGCCGGTGTAGAAGGAGAGCAGCAGCGCAACACCTGTCGCAGTCATCACAATACAACTCCGAGTCGCTGCGTCCACGTGAGCAGTGAGCACACAACCAGTCTAGGCGCGACCGTAGCGGTGAGGTCGTGGTTAGGGAGATCGTGCGCGAGATCGCATGCAAAGGTAGCATGCCCATCACCTTCCCGATGCTCACGCGCTCGAACTATAGCAAGTGGGCGTTGATCATGGAGTGCAATCTCCATGCCGTGCGCCTTTGGGTTTCCATGGAGGACAGCATGGTCGAAAGAAATGAGGTCACGAAAGCCGTGGCAGCGCTCATGCGCGCCACGCTGCCGGAGATGCATGACATGCTTGCGGCGAAGGCAAACGCCAAGGAGGTGTGGGAAGCCATTCGGACCCAGCGTCTCGGCAACAACCGCGTGCGTGAGGCGAATGCGTAGAAGCTGCGGGTGGACTTCGAGAACGTCACCTTCAAGGCGGGCGAGCTCGTTCACGACTTCGCCATGCGGATCTCCAGCTTTGCGTCGCAGCTCCACGCGCTTAGCGACGTCATGGACGACACGAGAATGGTGGGAAAATATCTCCGTGTCGTTCCACCTTGCTTCGCTCAGGTAGCAATCTCCATCGAGACCTTGCTTGACCTGAGTGAGCTCGCCATCGAGGAGCTCACGGGACGGCTACGGGTGGTCGAGGACCACCTCGAGGATGGCCGCAGGAGCTTCAGTGGCGGACGACTCTTACTCTCGAAGGAGTGGGAGGTGAGGAAGCTTCAAGGACGTGGTGGCAGCGCCACGAGCAACGGAGGCGGCACCGGCTGAGGCGGTGGTCGCACCCAAAGCGGAGGCGACAACCTTGGGCGGAAGCCAGGCCAGCCCCAATAGCAGGACGGGGCCGGATGAGGCGCCGACAATGACAATGAAAAGTGCCACTATTGCGGCAAGTCGGGTCATTGGTTCCAGGCATGTCTCACAAGGATTGTTGACGAGGCAGCTGTGGTTTCGGCAAACCTTGTCCAAGCTGACATGGACGGTGCGCCGGTAGTCTTGATGGCTTGCGCTGAAACCGTGCAAGAAGGCCCAGCGCCACCCGCGACCACGGTACCGGCAACCGTCGTGTCCGTGCAGGAGGCATGGAGCCTGTCAGCAGAATTCATCCCTACAATGGTAAGCAATTCTTCGACAACATTGTTCTCGGGGCCTATTGACTGGGAAGCGATGAAGGCACGAGCGTGGGGAACTCACGCCCCGGCAACCGTCGTGTCCGTGCAGGAGCACAGAGCCCGTCAGTAGAATCCATGCCTACAGTGGTAGGCAATTCCCCGACAACATTGTTCTCAGGGCCTATTGACTGGAAGGCGATGAAGGCACGCATGGGAAGTCACACCCCAACAATGCTCGGGCCCATGGCACATCTGGTGGACCATGCCCCGACCATGATGTTGGCGACCATCGAGTCCGTGGAGGAGCGCACGATGATTCAGGCCGGCCATACCTCGACAACCAAGTGTCCGGGGTCCATCGCGTTGGCAGGAGATAGCTCCCCGACAATGGCGTGTGCGTGCGGCTACGTCTTCCTCAAGGAGGAGAGAGCCGTGACCACACCCACGCTTGTAGGTGACAAGCGCAACGATGGTTGGTTCCTTGACAATGGCGCCACAAACCACATGACTGGTTCGGTCGACGTGTTTGCGGAGCTGGACCACTCGATCGCTGGGAAGGTGTGGTTCGCTGATGGCTTGGTTGTGGATTTCTATGGCCTTGGGACCGTCGTCTTTATCGTCGACGGGGGAGACCACAACGCGTTCATGGATGTCTTCATCCCGACCAAAGTTCAAAAAAGTGCTAGGCGTTAATTATGCGTTTGGCCACCTACTTGCGCTTTTCTAGCTTAGGCGCGATTAGGCGTTACGACTGTAGCATGAAGAAATAAGCTAGATGGGCTGGCCTAGCCCATTAAACCACAGGCCCATCTTCATATCCTCCTACTAAAGCTCTCTTATGGTGCAATCGACAGGAAATTTAGGTTTCGTCCTCACGCCGCCTCTTCCCCTCGTCCTCTCTCCCTTGCTGCACGAGGCTGCTTCTCTCTCTCTCTCTCTCTTTCTCTATCCCTTGCTGGAGAAGCTCGATCCCTCGCCGGAGAAGCCTGATCCCTCGCCGAAATCAGTCAATTTGTCGTCAGAGTAGCTGAATCCTTCGTCGGTGAGGATGAATCCTCGCAGGGGAGGTCGAATCCCCGCCGGGGAGATTGATTTCTCGCCTAAGAAACGTGATTCCTAGCCGGAGGACCTCGCCGGCTGCTTTTTTGAGCGCCTTGGGCCAAAGCGAGGTGCTAGGCAAACGCCCAACGCTTAAGCACGCCTAGGCAAGCGCCTAATAGCGCTTTTTTGAACAGTGATCCTGACACTCAAGAATAGCGTCATCAACATCGGCCAGCTCAACGAGAACTAGTACGACATCGTCATCTGGCGTGGGGTGCTCACTGTGCGCGATCAGCACAGACGGTTGCTCATCAAGGTAATCTGAGCACCAAATCGCTTGTATAAATTTTTGTTTTGTCCTATGTGACCAATGTGCCTTGCTGTAGGGCATGTCTTCGACGCCTGACGCTGGCATGCTCGGCTTGGGCACCTGCATTTCGGCGGGCTGTGAAGGATGGCGTGTGGCGGTTTGGTTCACGGCCTATCGTACATAGAGCACGCAAACGAGCTCCGCGAGGCTTCCCTTGCTGGGAAGTAGCGGCGCCTGACGTTCCCACAAAAGGCGAAGTTCAGGGTGGAGAAGCCCTTGGAGTTGGTCCATGGTGACATATGTGGCTCGATCATACCGGCAACGCCTGTACATGCTACTAGTCGTCGACGATCGTAGCCGTTTCATGTGGGCGGTGCTCCTCGCCTCAAAGGATGAGGTGGAGCGGGAGTGCAACCACAAGTTGCGCGTACTCCGCATTGATCAGGGTGGCGAGTTCACTTCGGCCACCTTCTATTGGCATTGCGCCGAACAAGGGGTACAATGTCACCTCATCGCCCCTTACTCGCCGTAGCAGAATGACGTCGTCGAGTGGAGGAACCAGATGGTTCTTGGGATGGCACACACCATGCTCAAGGCCAAGCTGGTGTCGAGCACGTTTTGGGGGGAGGCGGTGCTCGCAATAGTCTTCGTCCTCAACCGTTCCATCACGCGGAGTGTCGACGGCATGACGCCATACGAGGCGTGATATGGGAGGAAGCTCAACATGCGCTTCCTCCGCATCTTTGACTCGCCCACAGCTAAAGAAACTCGACGATAGAAGCACCCCAGTGGTGTTCTTCGGCTACGAGGCGGGCTCCAAGGCGTACAAAATGTATGACATCGTCTCGAAGCGTGTGCATATCTCCCGCGATGTTGTCTTCGACGAGGAGGCACGTTGGAGTTGGGAGGCGCTAGGAGAGGCGCCAGCGAGTAGCTCCTTCACCATGGAGTACACGTTGTGCACAAGTGTTGGTGCTTAGGCAGCATCCCCGAGCACAATGGCGACCCCGAGCTCAGTGACACCGGGTATAGCAACCCTGACCACTGTGGCCCCAAGCCTAGTGGCTCCAAGCACAACAGGTGCAACAAACCCTCGCTCTGCAACCCCAGACACCTCAAGCGAGGTCGTGCCAGTTTAGTTTGCAACACCCCCTACAGTGCGATCGGACCTATTCGACGCTGATGACAGCGGCGGCACCCCACACCGATACCGACGGGTAGATAACCTTTTCACCGAGCCGCCACAATTGGCAGAGAATGTCGGTGATGACGGCGGGACTTGTGTTGCATCTGATGGCCGGCGTGGAGCCGATCACATTTGTGTTGCATCTGATGGCCGGCGAGGAGTTGATCACGTTCACTGAAGCAGAGCGCGAGTAGTGCTAGCATCGCGCGATGCTGGACGAACTGTCGTCGATTGACGACAACACTACCTGGACACTCACCACGCTGCCCGCAGGGCATCGAGCTATTGGGCACAAGTTGGTGTACAAGTTAAAGAAGCACGAGCACGACGCCATCGTCGGATCTCCCCTCATCTCTAGCCGCGGTGCCACGTAGCCTGCCACTGAGTGGGGCTTGCCTCTGGGTGCCAACCACTGGTGGAGAGGCAAGCACCGATCTTGACACGCGGCTGGGTGCCCCTTAGCAGGGATGCAACTCACCGGGGTCGTCGGCGATGAAGTCGAGTGTGAGAGCCTAGCTTAATAGGGATGATAGACTACTCATATCAACAAAGAATTCCTTCTTTTCCAGGAGCCCATTTGGAAAGAACTCGAAAGGTAAGCGTGTTGAGCTTGAAGCAATTCAAGATGGGTGACTGTTTGAGAAGTTAGTCCCAGGTGCGCACGAGTGAGGACAAAGTGTGCAGGAAAGACTAGTGTTGATCTGTGGGGCCAGTCTAGATTCTGCCAGTAGTAACGACCACTAACCGACGGGTGTGTTCGGGGCATTACAAGTTGGTATTAGAGCCGACCCTCGCGGTTACATGGATGCATGGTCATGTTGTGCATGGCATTTGTGGCTATGACACATCTGCCGAACTGGACGCATAGACGAGTGCTAAGAGGGAACATTCATGTGAGCCGACGAGGATGTCGGTTCCTTTGAGTGGGGATGTATGTGAGAGCCTGGCTTAATAGGGATGATAGACTACTCATCAATAAGGAATTCCTTCTTTTCTGGGAGCCCATTCGGACAGAACTCCAAAGTTAAGTGTGCTGAGCTTGGAGCAATTTCAGGATGGGTGACTGGAAGTTGGTCCCAGGTGCGCACGAGTGAGGAGAAAGTGCGCAGGAAAGACTAGGGTTGATCTGTGGGGCCAGTCTAGATTCTGCCAGGAGTAATAGCCGGTAACCGACAGGTGTGTCCGGGGCATTACATCGAGGTACCCGAAGCGAAAGATCTGTCCCTTTGGGAAGGAGACGACAAGGACTAGCTTCCTAGCCGTGTTGGCGATGAAGCGCAAGGAGCCAGAGAAGAGACCTCGGTTTGGTGCGAAGCGACTAGTCTTGAAGGTTGAGGAAGCCATCCCAATCCAATCAGCTAGACCATGCGAACAACCCGTACACGACGCTCCAACTTCGGTGTTCTGAGTTTGGCAGTGCCGTCGAGCATCAACTGATTTTTTTGAAGAGGGATGCGAGCGGCGGGTTGAGATGGTAGCAGAAGAGACACACGATCTACCTAAGTTTGGGCCCTCCCTGGAGAGGTAATACCCAACTCCTTCCTGTGCTGGTTGTATTGCTAGGCTGCTCACCGGCGATCGGGAAGATCATGGGAGAGGGTTTCTTGGGTTACAAGTTGGTGCTGCGGCAACGTCCTAGCAAGAACAAAGGGCTTGGTGGAAACCCTAGATCTAGATGGCTCTAGAATATGTTCAATCCCCCTGAGAGGCCCCTAGCTCGCCATATGTACCTTGTCGGGCTAGGGTTACATGGCTTTGGTCAGACTAAAGGTGGGCTCGTGCCACCACTTGAACCAGACCATGCCGAGCACCAACACGACATTTTTTTTGCCTTGCCTCTAAAGTAGATGCAACGTTTGGCTGGTGCCGGGGAGCGAGTGGTTGACTCAGCCCACTCGGGGATGACATGGACAACCCTTGTATGGCTGGCGGTACCTAGGTATCATATACTCGTCTTCTTTGGTTCTAGCCACCATAGGAATCACACACCACCCAGGGCGCGTGTTTGCCAGTGTGCAGAGGTTGCTCGCCTATCATGGCCTCCCCCCGTCTGTTGGTTCCAGGCCACTCATCACCGCATGACTAGTCAGCTCGTGGCCGATGGCCAAGTTGCCGCCAAGATCGACATGACGGCTCCACCCACTCCATTTCACACATGCACCTTGCATCAAAGTTGCGTGTTTGGCCCCTAGTCGCTACTCGTTGCTGCTCCTCATCGACATCTCACCTGCACGACTTTCTCCACAACCTCCCCTACAATCACGATGGCTCCTGCATCATCTTGTATTTGTGTCCTAGCTTCTAGTTTTCTATATTATCCACTGCATCCACCAAATCCATTGCCCTTTCATGTTTTATGCCTTGCAAGTCCACCAAACTTTTATATGTCAACATTCTTTTCTAGTCCTTGTGTCCGTAGGATTTTCGTAGCCTTCGTTTGCATTGTTGTTGATCTACACCCATTCTTTTGCCGCTGGTTTCTAGGGAACGATTTTTTGTGCAATGCTTCATTCTCTTGATGTGCCATCTTCTTTTGACAACCCATCTCCTCTTGATACTTATCGTGCATCTTCTACTGATGCGATGTCTTCCTTTGGTGCGCCATCTTGTCGTTACCCCCCTTTGGCTTGACTCAACATGTTTTTGAAGCCTTCTTATTACACTTCAAAACTGGATGTGTGCGGTGGCGCCAAGCTTCGGGCGTTCTTTGGGAGAAGATACTGCTACATAAGCTTAAAGGCAAGTTCTATAGGACGGTGATTCGACCTGCGTTGTTGTGTGGCGTTGAATGTTGGCAAACTAAAAGACAACATGTCCAACAACTAGTTGTAGCAGAGATGGGCATGTTGAGATGGCTATGTGGCCACGCAAGAAAGGACCAGTCCGGAATGATGATGTACGTGGTGAGCAGTATTAGTATTGGTCTAGGAGTTTGCATTAGTCCATATTTCTTCCTTGTACCGAAGTCTTTAATATATTTGCCCCTTGGGCTATGCAATAGATATAAGTTGTATCAGTAATATGTTTAAACCTGTTGTGTATCCAATGCTCAACAAATATATTTTGCGCCTTTGTAGCTCCCCTTTAAATTTTTCATTTTTTTCTCTTCTTTTTGCTTAATTTGATTTTGTAGTTGTTGTCTATCCATTAAATTTTTGGTTGCTGCATAGGAGCCACTGTGCTGTGAGCAAGGAAGGCAAGGATCATAACAGGGTGAAAAAGCCAAAGCATGAGTTTTTTCTCTATATGTAAGTCATTATTGTTTTAAATTTTATTTTCTTGACAGTGATGTGGTTACCGTTATTTGATCTGTTGTGTTGTCCATAGTGATTACTATAGGGAGAAGGAGAAGGCAAACGGAAGAAAGTTAAACGCTCGAGATGCAAGTAAACAGGCTAAGTGGATGTGGAAAAAGATGAGTGATGCTGTAAGTTATTTCTGGAACCGAAAGTTGTTTATTGGTAGACATACAAATAAATAATTTTACTTTTAAAAAGAAAATAAATAGTGTTTATTTATTAAGGTAATAAGGTAAAATATCATAATTATAAGTGCGCATGATCAGACTTATCATGTAGCTTGTCTCTCAAATCAACTTGAACCTGCAGTGTCGTCGTTACGTATGGTCATTATATCTTACTCCCGCCGTTCCCAAATATTTGTCTTTCTAGGCATTTCAAATGGACACAACATACGGATGTATGTAGACTTATTTTAGAGTGTAGATTCACTCATTTTGCTCCGAATGTAGTCACTCGTTGAAATCTCTAGAAAGACAAATATTTGGGAACGGAGGGAGTAGTACATAAGTACTGTATATGTTTATAACTTTGTGACTCATTCTTCTATCTTGGACACAGATCCATCTGTCTAGGCTGATCCTCTTTTTAACCATGCACTATACTCCCTCCGTTCACTTTTGTAAGTCATTTCAGACAACTCAAAATAGGTTGTTTTGCACATTGTCTGAAATGTCTTTAAGGTCTTATAAAAGTGAACAGAGGGAGTAGTAATATTCTGTCACAGCGGATGTACATTCGAGGAAGCATGCATGCACCCAAAGGAATGTTCCTCCTGGCCTCCTAGCCATCCTAGAATAATCATAATTCATCGCAGCAAATGGCATCTCTTTTGCACACACTCGTATGCGCGTCGCCACAATACAAAATTCGGAGCCGCACATGCGCAAATGCCAACTACAATATAGTTTATATTTGTGCAAATGTACAAACTACGGTTTGGAGAACTTACAAGTAATGGAAGCAAAATGTGTCGCTGGCGATTTCTTTTCTTTCAATAATGCACATCCAACTGAGCTCCACTAAATTAGAGGACAGGACATATAAGTATACGGAAATTCTCCAAGGCAAAATTTCTTACATTTTTTTTAGAGAAAAAGCCAGGGGCCTTGCTTTATTGTGAAAAAGATTTTTCTTTAAACAACTTCCTCTCAGATTGTGTTTGGTAATACTAAGCAAAGAGAATGAGTGTTTAAAAGTCGATTGTTGGTTTGACAATAAAACATGACAACTCTATGTGGGGGCCGGCATGCCATCTTGGCATGAATTGAAAGTTCCCTTTCCTAAACGATGCTCATCTATCTCCCCAGAATCTTTGGAGAGATACATTTGTGGCCCATCTCTTTCCAAAGGACCGAGTCTTCTCATACACACCTCCCACAAATTTCCTTATCACCGGAAGCATGATTGAATCCTCCATGGGCTCTTGTTTGTAGCCTTTCTTACTTCACCAGCCCTAGCGTTCTCCTTACCCGTAGAAACTTCCTTGCCATTGTGGATCCTGATGCCTCGTTGGGATTCACTATAATCATTGGGTTCCTCCCCTGCCGCCCACGACGCCTCTGCCCCGATCCTCAATGAGAGTCCACATACTCCATTTTAGGTTCGCCACCAACGACACAGGTTGTTGTCGTTCCTCTATGGTAGACATCGGATCTCCGCACCACACTTCACATTCTCCACCGGTGGGCTAGCTTTTTGGATAAACCTAATATAACTTGAATTATAACAACAAAGTCTTTCAGTCCCAAACAAGTTGTGGTAGGCTAGAGTTGAAACCCAAAAGATATGGAAACTAAGTCATGGTTCTGTCATGTGGATAGCTAACTTCTATGCACCCCTGTCTGTGGCAAAATCTTTGGTGATATTCCAGTCCTTCAGGTCTCTTTACAGACTCCTCCCATGTCAAGTTTGGTCTATCTCGACCTCTCTTTACATTATCAAAGCCTTAACCATCAGCTATGCGCTGGCGGGGCCTGCGTTGAACATGCCCAAACCATCCCAGACAATGTTGGACAAGCTTCTCTTCAATCGGTGACACCCCAACTCTCACGTATATCATCATTCCGGGCCCGGTCCTTTCTTGGCCAACGCTCAGTGCCATACAACATCGTAGGTTGAATCACCATCCTATAAAACCCGCCTTTTAGCTTTTGTGGAACTTTCTTATCACAGAGAATGCTAGAAGCTTGGTGCCATTTCATCCATCCAACTTTGATTCGATGGGTCACATCTTCATGACTTCATCAATATCACCATCCTTCTGCAGCATCGACCCCAAATACCAAAAGGTGTCCGTGTGAGGTATCACTTGTCCATCAATGCTAACTTCCTCGTGCCTAGTACTACTGAAACCGCACCTCATATACTCAATCTTAGTTTTGCTAAGCCTAAAACCTTTTGATTATAAAGTCTGTCTCTGAAGCTCCAACTTCCTATTAACCCCTGTCAGACTATCGTGGACTAGCACCACATCATCCGCAAAGAGCATACACCATGGGCTATCTCCTTGTGTATCCCTTGTGACCTCATCCATCACCAAAGAAAAAAGATAAGGGCTCAAAGCCGACCCTTGGTGCAGTCCAATTTTAATTGGAAAGCCGTTTGTGTCTCCATCACTCGTTCGAACACTTGTCACAGCATTATCATACATGTCCTTGATGAGGGTAATGTACTTTGTTGGGACTTTGTGTTTCCCCTAGGCCCACCACATGACATTCCACGACATCTTATCACAGGCCTTCTCCAAGTCAATGAACACTATATGCAGGTCATTTTCCAAGTAACTAATTTATTGCCGTATTTTATGCTAAAATTTAGGACAAAGCCCCCTACAAGGCAGAGGCTATAAGACTAAGTGCAGAATACAAAGAAAAAAAAGGGAAGGATGAACTGCTCTTCACCAGAAGTGGTCTCCACGCCCCCACCGGTGAATGACACGGCTTCAGAGGTGATCGCCACGCCTCCAGCGGTGAATGGCACGCCACCAGCTGTGAATGGCACACCTCTACAGGTGATCGTCATGCCACCAGCTGTGAATGACACGCCACCAGCTGTGAATGGCACGCCACCAGCTGTGAATGGCACACCTCTACAGGTGAACATACTAAACAAATCGATGCCAACTATTAACTTTATAAATATTGGTTTGACATGCGGTTTTTGTCGATTTTCGGAATATAGGTGCCCAACTTCAGTGACCCGTCTTGGCTTCAGGATCTTCCAGCACCTCCACAGGTGTGTTCACCAGACGAAATCTGCCAACTTTATTTCATGCCGACTTGTTATAAATATTGAGACGTGCTTTTTTCGGCATTGAAAATGTAGGAGCCAGTATTCAGCTTTAGCGGAAGTTCAATGGTATGTTCTCAATATTTATCTTTTTGTTAACATTGAATCTATTTATATGTTTTAGTCACATCTTTGTTGTAGGACCCGGTGTCTATGTATGTTTCAACTGGGCCGGAAGCATCAAGCGATTCGAAGTCTTTGTTTAAGGTAACGTCTTAAATCTTTAAGCAAGTGACGCTAATTCTGAATTTTACGTGTCTTTATTTGTCGTGAGTTAATCAAGTAATTCTGAATTCTAGTCACATCAAGTGATTTTCGTTGGGGCGTATCCCTCCCAGCGACGCGCCACATCGGAACCCGGGTGTGGTGGCAAATGGGCAAGGATCGGGTTGTCACCCTCCTAGCGGCGTGCCGTATCTTGATCTGGATACGGTGGCAAGTGAGCGATGATCGGGTCGTCACATCCTTTGTGGCATGCTACATCGGCGCTCGGATGTAGTGGAAAATGAGCAAGGGTCTTCGCATTTGACTCGACGAGTGCGAAAGGTAAGGAAGCTAGCTGAGCCTAGGAGGATTCGCTTAGGTAGCTGGAACGTAGGGTCTTTGACAAGGAAGCTTCGGGAGCTAGTTGATGCAGCGGTGAGGAAAGGTGTTGATATCCTTTGCATCCAAGAAACCAAATGGAGGGGACAGAAGGCGAAGGAGGTGGAGGATACGGGCTACAAGCTGTGGTACACGGGGACGGCTACAAACAGAAATGGCGTAGGCATCTTGATCAACAAGAGCCTCAAGTATGGAGTGGTAGACGTCAAGAGACGTGGGGACCGGATTATCCTGGTCAAGCTGGTAGTTGGGGGCTTAGTTCTTAATGTTATCAGCGCGTACTTGCAATTTGGGTTTGTTGCACCAATTATACTGTAGGGGGTTCCCTTACAATCTTTCTGTCAAAAAAATGAGAACACCAAGAGGGAGTTCTAGGAAGGCCTGGAAGATATGGTTAGGAGTGTATCGATTGGCGAGAAGCTCTTCATTGGCGGAGACCTCAATGGCTACGTGGGTACATCTAACACAGGTTCTGAAGGGGCGCATGGGGCTTTGGCTATGGCATCAGGAATCAAGAAGGAGAAGATGTCTTAAGCTTTGCTCTAGCCTATGCCATGATTGTAGCTAACACCCTCTTTAGAAAGAGAGAATGACATCTGGTGACTTTTAGTAGTTGCCAACACTCTAGCCAGATTGATTTCATCCTCTCGAGAAGAGAAGATATGCGTGCATGCTTAGACTGTAAGGTGATACTTGGAGAGAGTGTTGTACCTCAGCATAAGCTGGTGGTTGCTGACTTCCGCTTTCGGGTTCGTGTCCAGCGGGATAAGCATGCCAAAGTCGCTAAAACGAAGTGGTGGAAGCTCAAGGGGGAGGTAGCTCAGGCGTTCAAGGAGAGGGTCATTAAGGAGGGCCCTTGGGAGGAAGGAGGGGATGGGGACAATGTGTGGATGAAGATGGCGACTTGCATTCGTAAGGTGGCCTCGGAGGAGTTTGGAGTGTCCAGGGAAAGGAGAAGCGAAGATAAGGATACCTGGTGGTGGAATGATGATGTCCATAAGGCGATTAAAGAGAAGAAAGATTGCTTCAAACGCCTATACCATAGAGAAGTACAAGGTGGCGAAGAAGGCCGCAAAGCGAGCTGTCAGTGAAGCAAGGGTCGGTCATATGAGGACCTCTACCAATGGTTAGGTGTGAAGGAGGGCGAAAGGGACATCTATAAGATGACCAAGATCCGAGAGAGGAAGACGAGGGATATTGGCCAAGTTAAATGCATCAAGGACGGAGTAGACCAACTCTTGGTGAAGGACGAGGAGATTAAGTATAGATGGCGGGAGTACTTCGACAAGCTGTTCAATGGGGTGAATAAGAGTTCTACCATTGAACTGGACGACTCCTTTGATGAGACCAGCATGCGTTTTGTGCAGCGAATCCAGGAGTCTGAGGTCAAGGAGGCTTTAAAAAGGATGAAAGGAGGTCAGGCGATGGGCCCTGATTGTATCCCCATTGAGGTGTGGAAAGGCCTCGGGACAAAGCGATAGTATGGCTAACCAAGCTTTTCAACCTCATTTTTCGGGCAAATAAGATGACAGAAGAATGTCGACGGAGTACATTAGTACCAATCTTCAAGAACAGGGGGGGGGGGGGGGGTTCAGAGTTGTACTAATTGCCGTGGAATTAAGCTGACGAGCCATACAATGAAGCTATGGGAGAGAGTCATTGAGCACCACTTAAGAAGAATGACAAGCGTGACCAAAAATCGGTTTGGTTTCATGCCTGGGAGGTCGACCATGGAAGCCATTTTCTTGGTACGACAACTTATGTAGAGATACAGGAAGCAAAAGAAGGACTTGCATATGGTGTTCATTGACTTGAGAAGGCCTATGATAAGATACCACGGAATGTCATGTGGTGGGCCTTGGAGAAACACAAAGTCCTAGCAAAGTACATTACCCTCATCAAGGACATGTACGATAATGTTGTGACAAGTGTTCGAAGAAGTGATGTCGACACTGATGACTTCCCGATTAAGATAGGACTGCATCAGGGGTCAGCTTTGAGCCCTTATTTTTTTGCCTTGGTGATGGATGAGGTCACAAGGGATATACAAGGAGATATCCAATGGTGTATGCTCTTTGCGGATGATGATGTGCTAGTTGACGATAGTCGAACGGGGTAAATAGAAAGTTAGAGTTATGGAGACAAACCTTGGAATCGAAAGGGTTTAGGCTTAGTAGAACTAAAACCAAGTACATGATGTGCGGTTTCAATACTACTAGGTGTGAGGAGGAAGTTAGCCTTGATGGGCAGGTGGTACCTCAGAAGGACACCTTTCGATATTTGGGGTTAGTGCTGCAGGAGGATGGGGGTATTGATGAAGATGTGAACCATCGAATCAAAGCCGGATGGATGAAGTGGCGCCAAGCTTCTGGCATTCTCTGTGACAAGAGAGTGCCACAAAAGCTAAAAGGCAAGTTCTATAGGACGGCTGTTCGACCTGCAATGTTATATGGCGCTGAGTGTTGGCCGACTAAAAGGCGACATGTTCAACAGTTAGGTGTGGCAGAGATGCGTATGTTGAGATGGATGTGTGGCCACACGAGGAAGGGTTGAGTCCGGAATGATGATATACGAGATAGAGTTGGGGTAGCACCAATTGAAGAGAAGCTTGTCCAACATTGTCTGAGATGGTTTGGGCATATTCAGTGCAGACCTCCAGAAGCTCCAATGCATAACGGACGGCTAAAGCGTGTGGAGAATGTCAAGAGAGGTCGGTTCCCCCCCCCCCCCCCCCCCCCTCCCTTTTTTTTCTGGTGATGTTTTTGTTTTTGCTTTTGCGTGCTGGGACAAATATAAGAGACGTGGGAGGGAACCGAACAATTCCAGAAAACGGAGGTGGGATGGGGGAGGCCGGATGAAATGAAAAATAGCGACGTATAAACACCAAATCTCTTTTAATAGTGAAGAAAGATTGCCACATGTCTTTCTGTTAGACATATCAAATATGTTAACTGATAAAATTGTTTTCTTTCAATCTGCATAGAAAGGAAAAGGTGATGGCGTGCGGCCTTCGCCCCCGTCGGTGAACAGGCCAGCTGTGAGGTATCTGCAAATTAAAGCTCACATTATTGTTTACAGTTGTGTTTGTGCCAACAATTTGACCGATGTTGCTCCAAACTGTGATGCAGGCGAGGTAGCAAGTAGAAAAGGGAGCAAGACAAAACTTGTGTTGTGAGTCTCAGTTAATTTGCATTGATATTTGCATCCCTCCAAATGTCACGTGCTGCACAGATTTTTCTTATTTACACCCAGTAAGGTGCTGTGCTGCAGACCTTGTGGACGCTGCACGTCATGGCAGCCAGACAGCGTGCGATTGAGCTCCACTACTCCAGTTGAGATCAGCTTGTAGAGTTTCACATTCTTCGGTTCAGCTTGTAGACTTTTTTTTCTTTTCTTTTCTTGAGTGCAAATGTTAAGGGTCCGTAGGAACAATTTTGTACAAGTTTTCTGCTAGCAAATGTACAGGGCTACGTAATTTGTTTAGTAATCGTAAATTGCTAGCAAAAGTTGTTGTCCTGAACCAGCATATGACTTGTGGCTATACTTCTTTTTTTTGTTTTCGAGAAAACCTGTGGCTATATTTGGAGGATTAAGTTATTGCTAGGACTAATTGATCATTTGGTCAGTCAGCTTTTCATGAGCTCCCATATTTCAGTAAACTCGTTTCTCCATGGGTTCCCTCTTACGGATTTAATGTCTGACTGGAATGATGATTGGAATTGGCTGTTGAACATAGTTAACCTAGATTTAATTTTTCCAACACGGCGTGTGGAAATCTTGGTACTGAAATATTTAGATCATATATGTGTGATTTGCTGCCCAGTAGGAACAAAAGCAAATGAATTCTTGTTAAGAAAAGCATTTTTGTGAATAGTCAGCTGTTGAACCATCTGATTTACTACAAATGATCTGCAATGCCTTGTGTTTGTTTACGGAGGAAGTGTTTTGTCGCTCCCTTATGATTATCTTACATTCTTCACGTGGGAGAGTAGACAACTTTTGGCGATGAAATTGTGCGTTTCCTATGTGCTGAATGTTTTCTGGATTATATCATTTGTGATGATTTCTTGATAAATAATTTAATTTAATTTGTCAGTGGTTTCCGCCATCGAACCTTCAAATGTAATCCACGTTTTAGTTTTAAGCCATGGATTAGTGGCGCCTACCTCTGAGACCTTTTTTCCTTTTGAGATTCATCCCTGCTTTTATTAACTCATAATATTGTCAGGGATACAGATGATATTTGGTTTCTCAGTCAACCAAACATGCCTACCTAAAGGTAAAGAAATTACAGCTTTAGCTAAAGGGAGAATGTGCCTCTAAATTTGAGTCTCTTCTCATGGACCTCAGGCCACAGCCCAATAACGAGCAGCGCTTGATCGATGAATTCCTTCGAGGTGCCTGTTGTTTGACCAATTGACTGTTGACCAGGTGAAATCCTTCGGGGTGCCTGTTGTTTGACCGATTGACTGTTGACCAGTTGACATTTCACCGAATCTTAAAAAACATAAATTTGAAAAAAAATCATGAATTTAGAAAAAAGTAAACAAAGTTAAAAAAAATCAAGTACTCGAAAAGGGGTTACAAATTTGAGATGTTCAGAAATTTGAAGAAGTTCATGAATCTGAAAAGCTAAATGAATTCAAAAATAGTCTGGATTTTAAAAAGTTCCTGGACTTTTAAAAAAGTTTATGGATTTGAAAACTTGTTACCAGGTGTCAAAAAAGTTCATGCATTTGAAATAATCTTCGCAGATTTCAAAAAATTACAAATTTTAGAAGTTTCATGAAGTTGAAAGATTAAAAGGAGGGGGATAGTGACATATATGTACCCGCTTGGTCGCTAATGATGTTTATTGGCCGGCCCGTATCTGGTTTTGTTCCACCGGTTTTGGGATATTCTAGAACCTCCCATGAACAAGTTTTCTCTTTTTCTTCTTTCTTTCATGTTTAATTTGTTTCCCCATTTTTCTATTTATACTTTTTCCTTTTCCTTTTTATTTCTCCTTCTTTTTCATTTTCATTTTTGCGAATATTTTTGCAATTTTTATGAAATTATCAACATGTTTTGAAATCTTGAACATGTTTTAATTTTTTCTAACAATTTTTAATATATGGGCATTTTGGAAAGTTTCCAATATTTTTTGATTTTCCCAATATTTTTGAAAAATCACAAAAAATGATTACATTAACCTTTTTTTGAAAAACTAATTTTTTGTATTGATGAATATTTGTTGGTGTCCCGATTTTTTTTCGAAATCGTGAACATTTTTTGTATTCATGAACATTTGCCAAATTGAACATCATTTTTTAATATGCGAATATTTTTTTCAAAATCACAAACCTTTTTTGAATTCGTGAACATTTTTCAATTCCCTAACATTTTTTCGAAAATCGTGAACAATTGTTTTGAAAATTCACTGACTTCTAAGCCTCTATCTATCTATTTTTTTTCTTTTCAAATTGCTCTCAAAATTTATCTTTCTCTTTCTATACATTTTGAAAAAATATATTCAAATTCTAGCAATTTTTGAATTTTTGACTCTTTTTTTTGGATTCTGAACACTTTTCTTGATTTTTCAGATTTGTTTTTGAAATCTCTACAGTTGGGCTGGCCCAAATGGTGAGCGGGAGGGAGAGGGATGACCATTAAAAAATTTCTGTCGGACCTGATAGACCAGACTTCGGCGACTTGGGACATGAACCGGCTAGAAGAAGTTTGTTTGCTGATTGACAAGGCATCGATCCTTCAAATCCCAATATGCACTAATGATATAGCGAACACATGGTTCGAGTTTTATGAAAAAAATGTTAGTACAGACAAAACTGAGGAGAGAGGCTTGGCTCGCCGGGACCTCGGGATCCTCAAGCTTCTATCGTGACGCTGACTCATGGAGACAACTCTGGAAAATCCAGGTACGAGTAAAATTCGCATGTTCTTGTGGAGACTAGCAAAACATTCCATCCCTACCGAAGATGTCAAAGCACATCAAAAGATGGCAACGTCGAGCGCTTGTGGTTTATGTGGAACACGGGATTCTTGGCGTCATTCCATGCTTGAATGTTCAATGTCTCGCAGAATTTGGGCACTTGTGGATGAAGATTTGGCAGAACATCTTTGCGCAACGTCCGAACCCAGTGTCAAACAATTGATTTTCACCATGATCGACACATTATTGCATGATGCCTTCATTCGACTAGCTGTTATCCTTTGGGCTATCTGGTGGGCTAGGAGGAAGGCCATCCATGAAGAACTAGCTGTTATCAAAGCCCCTTGACAACCCATCAATTCGTTACACGGTTCATCATGGAGCTTCAACTACTGTCAAGAGCAGAAACTAGAGGAACACCACCACCAAGAGTTACAGCGGCTAGACCTAAAGCTCCCCCACCGGGATTTGCAAAGATTCACGTTGATGCCGGAATTTCTATAGCCCATACAAGGAGTGCATCTACGGCAGTGTGTCGAGATGAGGCGGGTAACTTCATGGGTAGCTAAGCCCTAGTGATCATTGGCTTAATTGATGTGGCAATAGTGGAAGCGGTTGCTTGTCATGAGGGTTTATCCCTAGCGCAAGATCTTATGCTACCCAGCTTCATTATGGCATCGAATTTGAAAGGTGGTGAGTGACATTGACAAAGGTAGTCGTGGATCTTATGGAGCTATTATTAGCGAGATTAAGCTTAGGTCATTAGCTTTTAATTGTAAATTTACTTTTGGCGGTAGAGCCTCGAACACGTATGCAAATATGTTAGAGAAGTTTTCTCACTCTTTGGATCAGGGGCAACACGTTTGGTTGTTCGAACACCATGATCCTTTTTGTATACCATACCATGCGGACTTTGAATAATTAAACTTGGTTTAATCACTAAAAAACTCATAATTGTATTGTCTAAAAAATTATTTTTTCTACATGTCATTTTAAATAAATATCGTCGTGTTTCAAAAATATTGTTCATGGCATTTAAAACAAATGTTTGTGGAGGTTAAAAAATCTTTATACAATGTTAAAAAAACATTCACATGTATTAAAAAATGTTCATTAATTTTTTTAAAAACTTTTATACATTGAAAAAATGTCTATTGTCATTAAAGTTTTTGAACTTTTATTTGATGTTTTGTTTAAAAAAGTGAATTGGGAAAAAGTGTTTGAAACATGTATCTAATGAAACATGGTTTAGATTCCGAAGATGTAGCTAGAGCTTGAGATGTACTATTATTCGAAATCAGCATAAAGTGGATTCAAAGTTTTGAATTCGAGTTCATATAAGTAATCATGTGCTATGTTGTGGAGATAATATACAGATGATGGTTTATCAAGACAACAATCATGACTGTAGATTCTTATTCAAATTGTGAAACAAATTCAAATTTAGTACATATTGCAGCGGGTAGTATATACATTTAGAATGAACTAAAATGTTGATTTGAGTAGGCTACATGCATTATACACCTAGGCAAATATTTTGATTGAACATAACAAGGATTCAAAGTTTTGAATGACATTTGTAGTAATTCATACAGTAAAACAGGACAAGACTCTTTCTTGTGTGGTGCGAGTTGTTTTTTTTTGATTGAGGGAAGTGCGAATCGATTTAGTACAGTACACGTTAGGCTTGTCCCATTCAAAAACCGAGGCCGCTAGATCCTCTCTCCACTAGTCACAAAACCCTAGCCTCCTCCGTCTGCCACTCCACCGCTGCCCAGTGGGAGCCTCTTTCTCGATGACGTCGTCCACCGTAATAGCTCGACGTCCCACATCGACCCCACGGGATGATGATTCGTCGTAGATCTCATTATCCCGCCTGTTCAGCCGCCCCGTCCTCCACCTCCAAGGAGCTGCTCCGACAATCGCCTCGTCTATCATGGTTGCCCAGTCCCACAACCCTGCCTTAATCTGCCCCACCGGAACCGTAACATCCTCACCGACTCCTTGGATGAAGCCGAGGCCTACTCGGCACCACCAAAGAGGTTCTACACTCATTGCATCACGTCTTCTCCTTCACTCAACCTCACGGCACCGCCGGTGCTCGATCCTGCACCGCCATGGCGCGACTCCCTCGACGCTGGCGTCGCCGGCGACATCCCGCATGGCATCTCTCCCCCATTGCGAGGCTCCCTCAGCAGCGGCGTCCATACTAGCCGAAGCTACTTCTGCTGCTCCGGGTCTCATTCACACTTCTGCTCTGATCTTGCTCTCGCTCATGATGCTGCTCTGTTATTGCTCTTGCTCGCACTACTGATATTGGTACATGGCCTGCTGCAGCTACACAAGTTGCTACTCTGGCTCTCGTTCGCGCTGCTGCTCTCGTTCATGCTGCTGCTCTCGTCCACGCCGTTGCTCCGACAGTTATCTGCTAGTCCGTTCCCTGACTGCTGATTTAGAATACTGCTTCTCTGCTACTAGTGCTCGAGCGGCCTAAACTACCTTTGAAGCGCTTCTCTGCTACTAGTGTGTTCAGTTTCAACAGTAAAATTCAGTTTCGAAAGTAACATTCAGTTTCGATAGTAAAATTCAGTTTCGACAGTTAAGTTCAGATTCAACAATTTTTACATCATCTACTGGAGTTGGGTATTTTTTGGTGCTGTAAATTTCACATCTAGCACTTTTTGGTGATATATTTTACATCATCTATTGGATATGCTATCAGAATCCCACTTCAGATTAACAAGGTCGGTCTTGTACCACTTCAGCCTTGCCGTCATACAGCTCGCCAGAGCTGCTCCAACGATGGAACCATCCATCACAACAGAGCAGTACCCTCGATGCCATCTACAGACGCCTCAGATCTTCTTCCCCAGCTCCGACAGCAACCTCCGTCGCAACATCTTCAGGGACCAACCCAATGATGCTGAGGTCTACACGGCTACACCAAAGAGGTTGTACACTTGTTGCATCACTTTTTCCTCTACCTTCATGTCGATCTCTTTGGGCTATTTTGGTTCAAAAGAAAAAGTGAAGGAAAACATAGCAATAGGAAGTTTTCCTATGGTACTTTACTATTCAATTATTCATGCATTTGGTTGAATGGAATGGAGCAAAATAAAACTAAAGCATTTTTTTCCTTTCGTGTCTGTTTCAAAGAAAACACATAGAAATTTTAACATTCACCTGGACCTACTTATCAAAATCCTATGCATGAAAACAAGACTAAGTTCATTCGTGGCATAATAACATTTTAACTGTACACATTTTCATGTGGTTTGACTTTAATTTGGCCATGTTTCTTCGTATCACTGTGCTCTTCCAATTCCTATGAACCAAGCACCCTAGTAGAGAGATATCATGTGTTTACAAATGCTTTGTTTTCCACGGGCATTCCTGCTACTTGTGAGCTGCGTTGGGATTTTCTTGAAGAGAAAAGGATGATGCAGTATAATAGAGATAAGCATTTCCCTTGGTTAGAAACCAAGATTATCAATCTAGTAGGAGAACCACACAACAACTCTTTATTAGTACCTACACGAAAAATAACAAATACTTGCACCCAATGCAAACAAGGGTTTGTCAATCCCTTGGCAGTTAATTGCAAAGATTAGATCTCGTAGTGATAAATAGATAAACAAAAACATAAAATAAAATAACGCAAATAAAAGTGCAGCAAGGTATTTTTGGATTTTAATATATGATTAAAATAGACCCGGGGTCATAGTTTTCACTAGAGGCTTCTCTCTTGAAAATAGCATACGGTGGGCAAACAAATTATTGTTGGAAAATTGATAGAAAATAAAATGATCATGACGATATATAAGGCAATGATCATGTATATAGGCATCACGTCCGAGACAAGTAGACCGACTCTTGCTTGCATCTACTACTATTACTCCACATATCGACCACTATCCAGCATGCATCTAGAGTATTAGATTCATAAAGAACAGAGTAATGCCTTAAGAAAGATGACATGATATAGACAAAGTAAACTCAATTAATATGAATAAACCCCATATTTTTATCCTTGATGGCAAAATATAAATACGATGTCCCTTTCTGTCGCTAGGATTGAGCACCTCAAGATCGAACCCATCGCAAAACACGTTTCTCATTGCAAGAAAAATCAATCTAGTTGGCCAAACCAAATCAATAGATCAGAGAGAAATACAATGCTATAATAATCATGCATAAAAGAGTTCAGAGAAGACTCAAATAATATTCATAGATAGACTGATCATAAACTCACAATTCATCAAATCCCAACAAACACACCACAAAAAGGGATTACGCCGAATAGATCTCCAAGAACATCAAGGAGAACATTGTATTGAAGATCAAAGAGAAAAAGAAGCCACCTAGCTACTAGCTATGAACACGTAGATCTCTGGTAAACAACTCACACATCATATGAAGGGCAACAAGGTTGATGTAGAGCCCCTCCGTGATCAACCCCCCTCCGGCAGAGTGCCGGGGAAGGCCTCCAGATGGGATCTCACGAGAATAGAAACTTGCGGCGAGAGAAAAAGTATTTCGGGTGGCTCTCTGATGTTGGGGGAACATTGGGCATTTATAGAGCTAAGATTAGGTCAAAAGGTGGCACGAGTGGCCCACAAGCCTAGGGGCGCGCCCCTAGGGTACGCCTGGCAGGCTTGTCGCCTCCTCGTGGCTCTTCAGGTCTTCTCCCGAAGCTTCTACAGTCCCATCTGGTCTAGAAAAAAATCAATCCGAAGTTTTTTTCATTTGGACTCTTTTTGATATTGACTTTATGAGAAGCCAAAAACATGCAGAAAACAACAACTAGCACTGGGCACTGAGTTTATAGGTTATGTAACGCCCGGATAATTAAGCTACAGTAAACCCCAGTTAATGGTGCCATGCCATCACATTACTGTTGCTAATCCTCACTTGATCCAAATCACTATTCAAATTTAAAGTCAAAAATTCAAATTTGTCAAACATGAAAACTAAAATGTTCAAAGTGTGGCAAATAATCTCTGATTATTTTTCATGTTGAAACCTATATTTTATTATGTGTTTATAATGCCCTAAAATAAATAAAACATGGGCTAAAACAATTATTAAATGCTTTTAATTAACGAACAAATACAAACTATTTAATTAAAGTGTCAAATTATTTATGGCGGTGGCTTTATTAATAATACTAATTCACGGGCTAGTGGTATATTTTAGAAAAACTAAAATAAAATGAAACTAATAAGAAATAGAGGCTAAAAAAAAGAAAGAAAAAAAGAAAAATGAAAAGGGAACCCCCCTCTCTGCATGGGCCCTAACCGCTTGGCAAGCACAGTCGGCCAGCCGGTCGGCCCACCTACTCTCCCCGTTGGCGTCTTCCTCCTGTCCTCCCCTCATCCCTTATTCGCTCGACCGAGTGAGTGCACACCCTCTCCGTCCCCGCCTGACCTACTCGTCGCCCCGCGCCTCGCTGCCGAGGAGATAAGGTCGCCCCCTCGGGCTCCGCCCCTGTTCCTCACCCACTTGCCCCTTCCCCGCTCTCTCTACATTTCCCTCCTTTCCTTCCTCCCTTGTGCCCACCCGGCCTGGCCGCCGCTGCCACCTCACCATGGCTAACGACCTCCCCTAGCCACGCGAAGACGTCGAGGAGCACCACCGACATCACCTGCATCGACTACAGCCAGCAGCGCGAGCTGGGAGGCGCTGCAGCCCCGGATCCCCGTCGTCTTCCACCTCGGGCGCGGCCGCCCTCGTTGTCGCATTCCGGCATCACCGAGTCTCCCCTGAGCCCACTTCGTGCACCTGCAGGAGCGATGTGAGCTCCTCTTCCTTCTTCCTCTCACCTCTTGCTCGCGTTCATCCTCTGGGCCGCATTGCCGTGCTTTGACCGCCACCATGCTTACGAGCACCACGCTCCCGAGCTACTATGACCTCACTCGTCCGCCCTAGCGCGCTCATGGGGGCCCGTAGATGCCGCCCCGCTGCTCGTTTGCTCGCTCGTGCCATGTTTCAGTGTAGCCCCGAATGTCGGCGCCGCCTGCCGTCATCGCTGCGCCCAACTCCGGCCACTTTTGCCCCATGGCCACCGCCGATTGATGCGCGAGAACGTCCACTACCGAACGAGCCCAACCGCGGGTCTGGAGACCCTCAGTAGCCGATTTCCGACCAACACCGGCGGCGCATGATATGTCTCCAATGTATTTACTTTTCCTAACACTTTTCCTCTTGTTTTGTACTCTAATTTGCATGATTTGAATGAAACTAACCCCGGACTGACGTTGTTTTCAGCAGAACTATCATGGTGTTGTTTTTGTGCAGAAATAAAAGCTCTCAGAATGGAACGAAACTTTGCGAGAAATTTTTATACAATAAAAGAGAATTTCTGGAGCCAAGACCTGCCAAAGAGGGGTACATGGGTGGGCACAACCCACCAGGGCGCGCCCCCTCTCCTGGCGCGCCCAGGTGGGTTGTCCCCACTTGGTGGCCCCGCAGACCCTGAAACCAACGCTATAAAATCCTATTTTTAGAGAAAAAATCAGGGAGAAAGAATTATCGTGATCCACGAGACGGAGCCGCCGCCAAGCCCTGTTCTTCCTCGGGAGGGCATATCTGGAGTCCGTTTGGGGCTCCAGAGGGGGGGATCTTCGTTCTTCGTCATCACCAACCCTTCTCCATCGCCAATTCCATGATGCTCCCCACCGGGAGTGAGTAATTCCTTCGTAGGCTCGCTGGTCGATGAGGAGTTGGATGAGATTCATCATGTAATCTAGTTAGTTTTGTCAGGGCTTGATCCCTAGTATCCACTATGTTCTTAGATTGATGTTGCTATGACTTTGCTATGCTTAATGCTTGTCACTTTGGGCCCGGGTGCCATGAACTCAGATCTGAACCATTTATGTTATCATCATTATATGCATGTTTTAGATCCGATCTTGCAAGTTATAGTCACCTACTACGTGTTATGATCTGGAAACCCCGGAGTGACAACAACCGGGCCCATTCCCGGTGAATACCGTAGTTTGAGGAGTTCATGTATTCACTATGTGTTAATGCTTTTTTCCGGTTCTCTATTAAAAGGAGGCCTTAATATCCCTTACTTTCCAATATGGACCCCGCTGCCACGGGAGGGTAGGATAAAAGATGTCATGCAAGTTCTTTTAATAAAGCACGTAGGACTATTTACGAAATACATGCCTACATTATATCGATGAGCTGGAGCTAGTGTCGTATCGCCCTAGATTATAACCGTCTCATGATGAATATCATCCAACAAGTCACCGATCCAATGCCTACGAACTTTTCCATATTGTTTCTGCTAAGTTACTACTGCTATCATCACTGTTACACTTGCTACAAAATTACTGCTATCATTGTTACTATTACCATTGCTGCTGTCACTACTATCAAAACTATCAAACTACTTTGCTACTGATCACTTCGCTGCAGATAATTAATCTCCATGTGTGGTTGAATTGACAACTCAGCTGCTAATACCTTCAAATTTTCTTTGGCTCCACTTGTGTCGAATCTACAAATTTGGGTCGAATACTCTACCCTCGAAAACTGTTGCGATCCCCTATACTTGTGGGTTATCAAGACCTTTTTCTGGCGCCGTTGCCGGGGAGCATAGCTATATTTGTTGAATCACTTGGGATTATTCTCAATTTATCACTATGAAGAATCTGAAGGATCCTAAGACTAAGATATTTCCCTCAAGTACGAGGGGAGGTAAGTAACTGCCATCCAGTTCTGCTTTAGATTCACCTTCTGTTATGAGTAAACTTGCAACACCACCACATGCTATTAATTTTGATATGTCTCAAGTTATTGATGATGCTACTTCTACTATGAATGATGCTTATGATGATGCTAGTACCTTGCTTGATAATGATGATGTGCCACCTGGTGAATTTCTTAATGAACAAATTGCTAGAGTAATACAACATGATGTTGTTGAATCTGATGATGAGCTTGAAACTGAATCTCCTGAAACACCTGCTAGAACTAGCCCTCCAAGATATGAATTGCCTAAGGTACCGGATGGTTATGTTATGAGTGAAGAAACAACTAGAGATATTCTTGAAAGTGCGTTAAGTCGACTAGAGGGGGGGTGAATAGGCAATTTTTATAAATTCTTCGCTGAGGAATTTCAGGGTGAGGAAATTCCTAAGTGAAGAACTACTTGCAGTGGAATAAGAACTCAGATGCAGACATGACATAACATAAGCATGGACATCATGATGAATTGAAAACAAGACACAGAGTACAGAAAGCGTAAGCACAGGATAAAACAAGATGAAGACAAATAGACTGAAGAAACTGAACTAAGGAAATTGGGAAAGTCTTCAGTCAAAGCCTTTAAACAGATATGAACAATTACACATCACAGTAATGAAGGAATGAAAGGGTTGAGGAAATAGAACCTGTAAGCTTGGTGAAGACAATGATTTGGTAGACCAGTTCCAACAGCTGTGACAGTTGTACGTCTGGTTAGGGCGGCTAGGTATTCAAACCTGAGGACACACAGTCCCGGACACCCAGTCCTGAACACACAGTTCAGGACACTTAGTCCTCACCATATTCCCCTTGAGCTAAGGTCACACAGACCTCACCCAATCACTCGTGGTAAGTCTTCAGGTGACTTCCAAACCTTCACAAACTTGGTCACTCGGCGATCCACAATTTCCTCTTGGATGCTCTAGACCATGACGCCTAACTGTCTGGAGGATGCACATTCCTCAAAAGTAACAAGCGTTTGTTCCACACAAGAACAATCTCTTCAGTGATGCTCAATCACTTTGGGTTTGTAGGTGTTTGGTTGGGGTTTTTGGGTTTTTCCTCACTTGATGATTTCACTCAAAGTCCTCGGAGGATGGGATGCTCTCAATGACAAGTGTCAGTTTCTCGCGGAGCAGCCAACCAGCTAGTGGTTGTAGGGGGCGGCTATTTATAGCCTAGGGAGCAGCCCGACATGATAAGACATAAATGCCCTTCAATGATATGACCGTTAGGTGGGTAGATATTTTTGGGACATCAAATTCCTCAGGGCTATCATGTTCCTCGCTTGTAGGCAATCCGCACTGGCGAATTCCTAACTCCGCAGTCAGAACAAATTCCTCAGAGACCAGAAGATCTTCATCTCTGGCACTGAAGAAATTGACTGAACTGTATGAGATTTCCAATGGCTTCACTCGAAGGGATTGGTAGGTGTAGGATTTTGAGATGAGCATCACTTGGAAACTTTTCCTTAGTTTTACCTCGACCCCTTAAACAGTACGGTGTTTCCTATGACTCAAGAAAGAGAAAATGAAACTATGAAAACAGAAGTTTTCACGCTTCATTTTCCTCATATGAATAACAAGTCTTCATGGTCACACCAATTTCTTCACTTTCAAAGTCTTCAGAAATCCAAAGTCTTTAGTCGAAGACATTCGTTTTTAGGGGTCGAATTTCTCTGTAAATATCAAAATCCTCATGGACTTATAGACCCGTGTACACTCACAAATGCATTAGTCCCTGAACCTATAAGTCTTCTATACACCAAAATCACTAAGGGACAATAGATGCACTTACAATTCTTGCTTGTAATGATAGATATGATCTAGAGAAATTATTATACAAGTATAAAGAAAAATCTCTGAATGCTAGAATGAAATGTGATCCTAAGTTTGCTACTTCACCTATCTTTATTGATGATAAGGATTATGAATTATCTGTCGACCCAGAGTTAATTACTTTGGTTGAATCTGATCCTTTCCATGGTTATGAAACTGAAACTGTTGTGGCACATCTCACTAAGTTGAATGACATAGCCACCCTTTTTACTCATGATGAGAAAACTTGCTAGTATTTTATTCTCAAATTATTTCCTTTCTCATTAAAGGATGATGCTAAAGCTTGGTACAATACTCTTGCTCCTGGTTGTGTGCGTAGTCCCCAGGATATGATTTATTACTTCTCTAAAAATATTTTCCTGCTCATAAGAAACAAGCTACCTTACAGGAAACATTTAACTTTTCTCAAACTAAAGAAGAGAGTCTCCCACAAGCTTGGGGGAGGCTTTGCCAGTTACTTAATGCTTTGCCTGATCATCCTCTTAAGAAAAATGAAATAATTGATATCTTTTATAATGGACTAATCGATGCTTCTAGGGACTTCCTAGATAGTTGTGCTGGTTGTGTTTTCAGGGAACGAACTGTTGGACAAGCTGAAGAATTATTGAATAATATATTGAAAAATTATGATGATTGGACTATTCCTGAACCACCGGCTAAACCCACTCCGAAGAAGAGGGGTATATTATATCTCAGTCTTGAAGATATGCAAGAGGCAAAGAAATCTATGAAGGAAAAATGTATTAAAGCTGAGGATGTTAAAAATTTACCTCCTATTGACAAAATACATGGGCTTAATACACCACCAACGCCTAAGATGTGCATAGTGAGGAATTTGCTTTTGAAGCAATGCACATTTGAAGAGTAGAATCATGGAGATCTCCCCCTATATCTTGAATTCATACACGCATTCAACATAAGATATGAAGAATTTGAAATGCATGATGAAATATGGTGACTGATGCGATTCAGCATGCGTGCATTAACAAATATGAGGAAATAGCATGCAGAAGAACATAGCAAAAGTATCAGACCACCATCAGGTTTAAGTTTACAACTCGATCCAATAAAACTTCAGAAGAAGGAGAGTTGCAACTTAGAAAAAAACGCCCATATATAGAGACCCGCTTGATGACTAACTCAAATTTCTCCCCCTTTGTAATCGAATGACCAAAAGGGAGGAAAAGTGACGACTAAGGCCCCTGAAGAATATCATCACTGAGCGATGAAGGAGCACCAACATTGTTGGGGTTAGTTGTTGATGTAGGGCCTGCCGCAATGTCGTCCAAATCTTCATGCTCATCAGTCTCACGTGATGAAGAATATGAGCTGGCTACCAAGGAAGGAACTTTGGTCTTCTTGAATTTCTTCGCTGCTGGTTGAGACCATTCAAAGTCCTGCTTGAAACCCATTTGCTTCAGATCTTCTTCACCATAGAGATGAGGCAGAACAACCCATGTACGATTGAATACTTCATGGAGGTAGAAGTGGGTTTTCTTCACTGCATTGTGTGTAGTAGTCATGTTGTCAAGAATAGAGCCAAACTGACGCTTAACCCATTTGTGGTTGTGATCGACCTTCTGGTGAAGACTGAGGGGAAGCTCACGATCAGTCATCACCCTTGGAGTTGTGCCTTGAGGATTTTGCTTTGAGGCATTGGTGGAAGAGTCATGAGTGTCAGAGTCATCATTGGTGGAATAAGATGCAGCTTTGCGGAACTGACCATCTAATGGACGAATGCCTTCATCAATAATAGCAGTAGCCTTTCCCTTTTCATCAGCTGAGGAAAATGTTCGCTTGAGGACTTCTATTGGGGGGCAAGTAACTGACGTGATTCTGCAAATCAGCCTTGTAGTTGATTGAAGACATTGATCTGAGGAATCTCATAATCCAGGGAGCGTAAGGCTTCAATTCAAAGGGAGACAATGCAGCGTTGGCCAGAGTCCTCATGAAGAAATCATGGTAGTTGATAGGAATGCCATGAATGATGTTAAATAGCAGATTCTTCATGATACCAACGACCTCTTCTTCATTAGAGTCGTGGCCCTTGATAGGACTCAGAGTCTTGGACAAGATGCGATATACAGTCTGTGGTACATACATCAATTCCTTCATGAGGAATTTGGTCCTTGAGGCTTGACCGGGCTTCAGCTGCTTCATCAACACTTGCATATAATGGTCAGTAAGTTCAGGTTCATGATATATACAATGTGCACCTTCAAGGGGAGGACTGACAGGCAGGGCATGAAGCCATTCAGATTCCGGTGCTTTGAAGTGAGTATTCTCTGTCATCCAGTCCAATACCCAAGAGTTACATACCTGTACTCCCTCCATTCCCGTGCCCATCTCCTCTCTATCCTTTGTATGCGCACCTTGCGCTGATTTTTGTCCTCCTTTCCATGTGTGGCCTCATTAGGAGTGCAATAATCCTTGTAAATGTCATCAAGGATCTCAAAAGCTATGTTGACTTCCAGCTTCTTTACTCCCTTCTGAGGTTTCTTTCCATTAGCCATTTTCTTCAGCTGAGGATTTTGAGCAGTTGAAGTCTCTGAAGAGGTATGCCATTTTTCTTCGAGGAACGCTGCAAATGAGTTAAGTTGATGAGAACCTAGTGATTCAGCAGCATACATGTGTACCTGTGAACAGAGTATAGGTGCGAAGAATTTGGAGAGGTCATATGCGTTCTCAGAAGTTTTTGCAAAATAACAAGTTTGAGGAATTTGACCAGATGTGTCTTGAGGAATTTCACTAAGCGTTCTTTGACTTAGGTTCTAGAGTTGTGTAGATTGAAAATCCACACAATTGAGGAATCTTGAAGAAAAACATGGCTTAGGAAACAGATCAAGAACATATGTTTATGTGGGGTGTTTAGAGTGTGAAGATTAAAGAATAAACACCTTTTGAAGATTTTGACAAAATCACTGGAATCAGTAAGGGCAGTAAAAGTAACTTTTAATTACCCTTGACGAAGAACATGACGAACTGGGAGTGTAGATTGGAAGTTCATCAGTGCAGATCTTCCATGCCCTAACTTGGCAGAGGAAGACGACTACGGTGGCGGCAAAGCAAAGAAATCCGTGGCCGGTGTGAGTACGACGACGACGAGGTCGAGGCAGTGAAGCTCTTCCTCACCAGCGACGATGAAGTAGCAGTGGTGCTAGATTTTGAGAGCTCGAGCAAGGAAGTGAGGTCAAGCAGAGTAAAAACAGACTGAGGAAGGGGAGGGGTATTTATAGCCACGGTGAAAAGCTGCTCGTTCGAGGAAAATGGACGAACATGCCCCTGACCTTTCTCATCTGTGCGACATGTGTCAACCACGTACTGTGAGGTGGAGATCGTGTGAGATCGTGGGTGAATAGGTAAGTATTATCGTGGAATGTGGAATGGTTTGAGCGACAAAAGCCAAAAATTCAGATATGCTTTTTTTAATGTTTCGTTCGCAAATTCTTCAGCTGACAAGGACACAGTGAAGATTTTGAACGGGTTTCAACTAGAACGCACATGAAGAATTTTTGAATAGACTAGGTTGAGTTTAGCACAGAGGAAGCAACTTGAAGGAATAACAATAAGTGAATGCTGTAGAGGACATAAACTCATATACATATATAGCCAATGAAGAAAAACGACGGAAACGGTGAAGACTTGCAAAGTTGAAGAATTTGAACAACTGAGGAATTTCAAAAAGAAGAAAAACTAAATTGAAGATTTTCAACTTTTGTTGGTGGCATGACTGTAGCGACCAGACCTCAAACAGTGTGATCTCTGTGCTCCGGTGTCATCCCTGGATTAGTAATGCTGACACCACACAGTACTCGGAGGATTTATAGCAGAGTAGCAATCACACACTTATTACATTGAGTGTCTCAAAAGAGAACTTATTACAATAAATATGGCTTAAGGCCATCTAGTGATGATAACAGCGGAAGGCTTGGAAGATAAGTGAGTCCATCAACTCCAACGGCATCACTGAGTATAGAACCACGGCCTAAAACTCCTCAATCGTCGTCTGAAAAGTCTGCAACATTAACGTTGCAGCCCGAAACGGGTCAGCACATGGAATATGCTGGCAAGGTAACACATAGAGAGTATTGGAATGCAACGGCTATACTATATGCATATTTGGCTGGTGGAAAGCTCTATGGTTACAGTTTTTGCGTAAAGCCAATTTTTCCCTACTTCAAAGGAATAAAATTAATTACTATCATGGTGGTTGTTAAACATTGAGAATGGTTGACAGCATTCTCAATCCCAATTAAGTAACATCATTAAACCCAACAATATTAATTTTAGAGTAACATGTTGAGATTCACATGAAAATCCAGGTACTAGATACTCAAGATGTCCATAACCGGGGACACGGCTAACCATGATTAGTTTATTACACTCTGCAGAGGTTTGCGCACTTTTCCCCACAAGACTCGATCGCCTCCGTTTGGTTTCTCGCACTGCAGGGTGTTTGAGAAGACGGATGACCGAGACACAGTCTTTCAGAATCGCTAGCACCTTACGACGGGTAGACCGGTACACCTACTTTCCCCTACATCTGCTAGTCTACCACTGTAAGAGTTCGCACAACTTAGTCAACTATGCCAGAGCCCATAATGGCTTGTGGCTGCACACGGAAGTTTCTAGTATGAATAATCTCATGATCCCTTTGAGCCTGGGTGGCGGTCCAAAAGAAAACAGGCAAGTCCTGGTAACCCCAGGTGCCTCAATCCACCCAGATGTGTGTTAGGTTGCCACCTTAGATAAACCCTTAATTATAAATCTCACATCTGTCATGGATTTCACTCACCCAATCCACGTCTACTAGCATAGCATGGCATAATAAGCAAACGTAGAAGTAACTCCCAAAGGTTTGATAATAAACAGGTAATAGGTACTACCTCATCTACTTCCCATCCCACAGTTTAATTAGATCCTAATCATGCAATGTGTGAGGATTGATCTAATGCAATAAAACTGGGTTGTAGAAAAGGTATGATCAAAGTGTTACTTGCCTTGCTGATGATCCGCGAAACCTAGAGATTCAACGTAATAGGCGGCGCACTCCGGGTATTCTATCGCAGACAAACAACAAGCATACAATAAGTACTCATCTAATGCACAGGTAAAACTCAAATAGAAGATCTAACCAGAAAGTTCAACTTAAGAACCCTGGTTGGCAAAAGAATCAAATCGAACGAAGCAAAAGAAATCAAACGGCGAAAGAAAACAACTTTGTTATAGTAATCTGGATCTAGGGCAAATTTTACAGTAGCAAAAACATGTTTAAGTTGATTATTCGGAAAGAGGGTTTCGAGACAAAACTCCAGGCGCTTGAATCGCCTGATTCCGATAAACGAGCGAAAAGTTATACTAAAACGAAAATCGGATCAGAAATCGCGATCAGAAAATAACCGCGGAAAAATCCGACGAAAAACAAAAACAACGAACAGTTTTTTTTTTAAAAACTGCATGGAAAACGAGGCGGCGGCGAACCTCGAAAGGCGCGCGGCTCCGGTGGCGGCGGCGGCTGGGCTTGGGTTTCGGTAGGCGGCGGGGTGGGCTCTCCTCGGGCCGGCTCGGGCGCTATTTAAAGGCCCCCGGGCGGAGGTTTCCTGGCCGGTACGGCCCGGAGTCGGTTACGCGTTTTTTTAATCCGCTCAGAAGAAAAATAAAAAGAAATACTAAACGGACTCCAAAAATCACGAAATAAATTTTGCCGGGTTCCTAAAATCAAGACCGATAAAGTGAACATTTATCTGGGCCCAAACTACAACTTTGAAAAATGCGCATTTTTCCTAAATTCGAATAAAAATACCGAAAAACTCCGAAATAAAACTTATTTGATTTTTTTATTAAATCCTCAATATTTCTATATTTTGGGAAAGTCATTTTTTTCCCTATCTTATATTTTTGTAATAGAAATAATTGATGATAAAATAAATAAAATCAAATGATCCTGTTTACATAATTTGAGAAAACTCAAATATGTAAATAATGAAATCCCCAACTCTCTCCGTGGGTCCTTGAGTTGCTTAGGATTTTCTAGGATCAAAACCAAAAGCAAAATAAAATATGATATGCCTGATGACCTAATGTATAACATTCCAAATTGAAAATTTGGGATGTTACAAACCTACCCCCCTTAAGATGAATCTCGCCCTCGAGATTCGGGTTGGCTAGAAAATAGGTGAGGGTGGTCTTTGAGCAAATCTTCCTCTCGCTCCCAGGTGGCTTCATCCTCCATGTGGTGGCTCCACTGAACTTTGCAAAACTTGATAACCTTGCTGCGAGTAACTCGGCTGGCAAACTCGAGAATCTTGACTGGTTTCTCCTCATAGGTCAAATTGTTATCCAACTGAATTGCTTCTAATGGCACTGTGTCTCTCAAAGGTATGTCAGCCATCTCCGCGTGACACTTCTTCAACTGAGAAACGTGAAACACATCATGCACTCCGGCCAATCCTTCTGGCAATTCCAACTTGTAGGCCACTTCTCCCATACGCTCCAAAACTCGATATGGTCCTACAAATCGTGGCGCTAACTTCCCCTTAACTCCAAAGCGCTTAATCCCTCGAAGTGGGGATACTCGAAGATAAGCTCTATCTCCGACTTCGTAAACTGTCTCCTTGCGTTTAGAATCTGCGTAGCTCTTCTGCCTGGACTGGGCTACCTTGAGCCTATCGCGAATCAACTTCACCTTCTGTTCAGACTCCTTAATCAGATCTGGTCCAAACAACTGGCGGTCTCCAACTTCGTCCCATGACAACGGTGTCCTGCACCTCCTTCCGTACAAAGCTTCGAAAGGTGCCATCTTCAAACTGGTCTGATAGCTATTATTGTAAGAAAACTCTGCATATGGCAAATTATCGTCCCAACTAGATCCATAATCTAGCGCACAAGCTCTCAGCATATCCTCCAAAATCTGATTGACTCTCTCAGTCTGTCCATCTGTCTGCGGATGAAAAGCTGTACTAAATTCTAGCCTAGTACCCAAAGTCTCATGCAACTGCTTCCAGAACTTTGAGGTAAACTGGGTTCCTCTATCTGATACGATGCTCCTCGGAACTCCATGCAAACATACGATCCTGGTCATGTATATCTTTGCCAACTTAGCACTGGTGTAAGTGGTCTTTACTGGGATGAAATGAGCTACCTTCGTCAATCGATCAACTACAACCCAAATTGAGTCATAGCCTGAACGAGTCCTTGGTAATCCCGTGATAAAATCCATGCCTAGCTTATCCCACTTCCATTCGGGTATCGGCAATGGTTGCAACAATCCTGCTGGCTTCTGATGCTCTGCCTTTACTCTCTGACATACATCACAAACTGCTACATACTCCACAATATCCTTTTTCATTCCGGTCCACCAGAAAATATCCTTCAAATCCAAATACATCTTGGTATTTCCTGGGTGAATAGAATACGGTGAATCATGGGCCTCTTGCAGAATCAACTTTCTGATCTCCGGGTCATTGGGCACGTAAACACGGTCTTCAAACCATAGGGTGTCGTGCTCATCCTCACGAAATCCTTTAGCTTTTCCTTTGCTCAGTTTCTCCTTTATAGCGGCAATCTCTTTGTCAGTTTTCTGAGCTTCTCTGATTCTATCCATCAAAGTTGACTGAATTTCCAATGCTGCTACATAGCCTCTCGGAACTATTTCCAAACATAGTTCACGAAGATTTTCTGCTAACTCCTTGGGTATTTCTCCCGTCATTAACATATTGACGTGGCTCTTGCGGCTTAATGCATCAGCTACTACATTAGCCTTCCTGGGATGGTAATGCAATTTCATATCATAATCCTTGATAAGCTCCAACCATCTCCTTTGTCTAAGGTTCAACTCCTTCTGCGTGCAAATGTACTTCAAACTCTTATGATCCGTGTACACCTCACAATGATTTCCGATGAGGAAATGTCTCCATGTCTTCAATGCATGCATTACGGCTGCTAACTCCAAATCATGCGTAGCATAATTCAATTCATGGGGCTTCAGTTGTCGTGAAGCATACGAAACAACTCTTCCTTCCTGCATAAGCACTGCTCCAAGTCCTCGACGTGAAGCGTCGCAATACACCTCATAATCCTTCGTTTGATCTGGCAAAATCAACACTGGTGAGGTAACCAAACGTTTCTTCAACTCCTGGAAACTAGCCTCACACTCCTCAGTCCATTTGAACTTAGTATCCTTCTTCAACAACTCCGTCATAGGCTTTCGCAATCTTTGAGAAATTCTCAATAAATCTCCGGTAGTATCCTGCGAGTCCAAGAAAACTCCGGATCTCTCCAACTGTTGTTGGTGCTTCCCACTTGGTCACGGTTTCAACTTTAGCGGGATCTACTGCTATACCTTCTCCAGATATAACGTGTCCGAGGAATCCTACTTCCTTCAACCAAAATTCACATTTGCTGAACTTGGCATATAATTGATGTTCTCTGAGCTTTCCAAGTACCAAACGCAAATGCTCCTTATGCTCCTCTTCATTCTTCGAATAAACCAGGATATCATCAATGAACACTACGACGAACTTATCCAAAAACTCCATAAACACTTTGTTCATCATGTTCATAAAATAGGCAGGCGCGTTAGTCAGTCCAAATGACATAACGGTATACTCATACAGTCCATATCTTGTGGTGAATGCTGTCTTAGGAATATCCTGTTCTCGAATCTTCAACTGGTGGTATCCTGATCGCAAATCGATCTTGGAAAACACTTTAGCTCCTTGCAATCGATCAAACAGATCATTGATCATTGGTAGTGGGTACTTGTTCTTGATCGTTACTTCATTCAATCCTCGATAATCAACAACCATCCTTAACGATCCATCCTTCTTCTCCACTAGAAGTACTGGTGATCCCCAAGGCGAAGAACTTGGGCGAATATATCCCTTATCCAGTAACTCCTTAATCTGCTTCTTAATTTCCACCAAATCTTTTGCTGGCATCCTATATGGTCTCTTCGATATTGGCCCAGTGCCTGGCAAAAGCTCAATCAAAAACTCAATGTCTCTATCCGGTGGCATGCCTGGCAACTCTTCGGGAAATACATCAGGAAAATCCTTTACCACTGGTACTTCCTCCTGCACAACTCCTGATAAGGAATTTACTTGTGTCCTGTTTGGCGCATGCCGGGATACATACTTGATCCTTCTTCCTTCTGGCGTTGTGAGCAAAATTGTCTTACTGGCGCAATCGATGTTTCCTCCATACATCGACAGCCAATCCATACCAAGAATCGCATCCAGACCTTGGGATTCCAAAATAATTAAATCCGTTGGGAAAACATGCCTTCCTATACTTAATGGCACTTGAAAACATCCTTGACTGGCCATGTACTCCGCTCCTGGTGAGCTTACTAGCATAGGTGTTTTAAGAATCCTAGTGGGCAGGCTATACTTTTCCACAAATCCCCTTGATATGTATGAATGCGATGCACCAGTATCAAAAAGAACGAGTGCAGTAAATGACTTAACCAAAAACTTACCTATTACTGCATCGGGCTGAGCTTCAACCTCCTCCACATTAACGTGGTTCACCTGTCCCCTATTGAAAGGGTTCGGCTTCTTTCCAGAACTTCCATTGCCATTTTGTCCTTCAGGACAGTCATTTGCATAATGTCCTGGCTTCGAACACTTATAGCAAGTGACGTGGCTCAAGTCCTTCTTGGCTGGGGTTGATGGGGTGCTGCGGTTCTGGCCATTGCTTCCTCCATTCCCATTACCATTCTTGGTGCCATTGTGATTGTGCGAGCTACCTACCCCATGGGTATGCTGAAAATGTCCTCCTGGTCTAGGGGTAAAATGAGGCTTCTGCTGAGCTCCTGAATTATACTTTCCTTGTCCATACTTCCTCTTGCGGTTCTCAATTTGCTGCTGCTTCCCTTCAATCATAAGAGCACGATCTACCAACTCCTGGTAGTTGTTGAAGGTGGCTACCATCAACTGCATACTCAACTCATCATTCAGTCCTTCCAGGAATTTCTCCTGCTTAGCTGCATCCGTAGCAACGTCATCTGGGGCATAACGTGCTAGCTTACTAAACTCCTCCACATACTGGCCAACTGTCCGTCCTCCTTGGCGCAAGTTACGAAACTCACGCTTCTTCATGGCCATTGCTCCTGCTGAAACATGGGCGGTACGAAAAGCTTGCTGAAACTGGTCCCATGTGACAGTGTCGACTGGGAAGGTGGCTGTGAAATTCTCCCACCAAGAGGCTGCGGGTCCTTCTAACTGATGTGCGGCAAACTTAACCTTCTCCACATCTGTGCATCCTGCTGTGGTCAACTCCCTAGCTATCTTGCGGAGCCAATCATCTGCTACTATCGGCTCGGTGCTACTGGAAAACACCGGCGGATTCAGCCTAAGAAAACGGGCTAAGTGGTCAACAGGTTGTGGTGGTGGTGGTGGGTTGTTGTTGTTCCCCTGATTCTGATTCTGAACTAGCAACTGCATCAAGGTGTTCTGCTGTTGGATCAACTGGGTGAGCTCCGGCGGAAAAGCAAATCCGGGGTCACGTCTCGGAGGCATCTGAGGTTTTAGAAAAGATGAGATATAAGAATAGAGGGGGTCTAAAGGGAAAACACTACCCATATGCACATGAGGCAAAAGCACACAATTCACTTCAATCAATCAAACAAAGGCATACAATCGATCTAACTATCGCAAAAGTGCTCGGACTACTATATTTACATGGTGGACTACTACTACTGATGAGGTGGTCTACTAGAAATATTCTATGGTTGTAGACTCCATGATATCTGCTCCTGCTTCATCAACATAGTCATCATTGCTACTATCTTGTTCCGAGTCGGTGCCGTCAATGATGATGTAGTCTTCCGGGCTAATCTCTTTGGGTTCTTCGTCTTCATCTACTGGAGTCGGGCCTCCCATAAATATTCCAATCTTCTTGATCAGATCGTCATTCTTCTCCACCAATACTTCAATTTCTTCTTCATAATCTTCGCGTGTAGCCTTGAGTTCTTCCTCTAATTCCTTGATTCTAGTCTTAGCCTTCTTCAGATCTATCATGTCGGCGCACATCTGATTTTCCTGTCATCGAATGTGCTGGTTTAACTCCTGAGTAAAAGCTGCAATTGATCTATCTTTCCTGGTGCTGATCATCTCCCAGTGTTCATCTCGGCGCCCACAAATCTGGTAGATAGTATCCTTGAGATCCTTGCGGTAGACTTCTCCAATGCGTCCCATGGCGATGTGAGCTGCCATACTCTTTCCTAGACTCCAAGTTGGTGCATCAAAAGAAAACTGTATGGGCTCAGTGACTGGCATGAACATCCTTCCTGGAACTTGAACTTGTATCATCCAGCACTCTTCTTCAGGTAAAATGGCGTTGTAGGTTCCCGTGAAGCTTGGTATTCCTATGTTCAGGTATCTAGTGACTTCCTTCAAGTGGCGTCCAAAGGGTGTATCTTCATCTGGTTGGGTGAACTTGTTCCTTGCATCCGCCATCCTAAAGAGTAGAAAAGATGAGAAGTCAGAAGAGAAGAGAGTGAGTAGTGATCTAGGTCTTTAGCTTAGTGGTCGTGTCCTACAGTCAGCGTGTGCTCTGATACCATCTCTGTAGCGACCAGACCTCAAACAGTCTGATCTCTGTGCTCCGGTGTCATCCCTGGATCAGTAATGCTGACACCACACAGTACTCGGAGGATTTATAGCAGAGTAGCAATCACACACTTATTACATCGAGTGTCTCAAAAGAGAACTTATTACAATAAATATGGCTTAAGGCCATCTAGTAACGATAACAGCGGAAGGCTTGGAAGATAAGTGAGTCCATCAACTCCAACGGCATCACTGAGTATAGAACCACGACCTAAAACTCCTTAATCGTCGTCTGAAAAGTCTGCAACATTAACGTTGCAGCCCGAAAACGGGTCAGCACATGGAATATGCTGGCAAGGTAACACATAGAGAGTAATGGAATGCAACAGCTATACTATATGCATATTTGGCTGGTGGAAAGCTCTATGGTTACAGTTTTTGCGTAAAGCCAATTTTTCCCTACTTCAAAGGAATAAAATTAATTACTATCATGGTGGTTGTTAAACATTGAGAATGGTTGACAGCATTCTCAATCCCAATTAAGTAACATCATTAAAACCCAACAATATTAATTTAGAGTAACATGTTGAGATTCACATGAAAATCCAGGTACTAGATACTCAAGATGTCCATAACCGGGGACACGGCTAACCATGATTAGTTTATTACACTCTGTAGAGGTTTGCGCACTTTTCCCCACAAGACTCGATCGCCTCCGTTTGGTTTCTCGCACTGCAGGGTGTTTGAGAAGACGGATGACCGAGACACAGTCTTTCAGAAGCGCTAGCACCTTACGACGGGTAGACCGGTACACCTACTTTCCCCTACATCTGCTAGTCTACCACTATAAGAGTTCGCACAACTTAGTCAACTATGCCAGAGCCCATAATGGCTTGTGGCTGCACACGGAAGTTTCTAGTATGAATAATCTCATGATCCCTTTGAGCCTGGGTGGCGGTCCAAAGAAAACAGGCAAGTCCTGGTAACCCCAGGTGCCTCAATCCACCCAGATGTGTGTTAGGTTGCCACCTTAGATAAACCCTTAATTATAAATCTCACATCTGTCATGGATATCACTCACCCAATCCACGTCTACTAGCATAGCATGGCATAATAAGCAAACGTAGAAGTAACTCCCAAAGGTTTGATAATAAACAGGTAATAGGTACTACCTCATCTACTTCCCATCCCACAGTTTAATTAGATCCTAATCATGCAATGTGTGAGGATTGATCTAATGCAATAAAACTGGGTTGTAGAAAAGGTATGATCAAAGTGTTACTTGCCTTGCTGATGATCCGCGAAACCTAGAGATTCAACGTAATAGGCGGCGCACTCCGGGTATTCTATCGCAGACAAACAACAAGCATACAATAAGTACTCATCTAATGCACATGTAAAACTCAAATAGAAGATCTAACCAGAAAGTTCAACTTAAGAACCCTGGTTTGCAAAAGAATCAAATCGAACGAAGCAAAAGAAATCAAACGGCGAAAGAAAACAACTTTGTTCTAGTAATATGGATCTAGGGCAAATTTTACAGTAGCAAAAACATGTTTAAGTTGATTATTCGGAAAGAGGGTTTCGAGACGAAACTCCAGGCGCTTGAATCGCCTGATTCCGATAAACGACCGAAAAGTTATACTAAAACGAAAATCGGATCAGAAATCGCGATCAGAAAATAACCGTGGAAAAATCCGACGAAAAACAAAAACGACGAACAGAATTTTGTTTTAAAAAATACTGCACGGAAAACGAGGCGTCGGCGAACCTCGAAAGGCGCGCGGCTCCGGTGGCGGCGGCGGCGGCGACGGCTAAGGCGGCGGCTGGGCTAGGGTTTCGGTAGGCGGCGGGGTGGGTTCTCCTCGGGCCGGCTCGGGCGCTATTTAAAGGCCCCCGGGCGGAGGTTTCCTGGCCGGGTACGGCCCGGAGTCGGTTACGCGTTTTTTTTAATCCGCTCGGAAGAAAAATAAAAAGAAATACTAAACGGACTCCAAAAATCACGAAATAAATTTTGCCGGGTTCCTAAAATCAAGCCCGATAAAGTGAACATTTATCTGGGCCCAAACTACAACTTTGAAAAACGCGCATTTTTCCTAAATTCAAATAAAAATACCGAAAAACTCCGAAATAAAACTTATTTGATTTTTTTATTAAATCCTCAATATTTCTATATTTTGGGAAAGTCATTTTATTCCCTCTCTATTTTTGTAATAGAAATAATTGATGATAAAATAAATAAAATCAAATGATCCTGTTTACATAATTTGAGAAAACTCAAATATGTAAATAACGAAATCCCCAACTCTCTCTGTGGGTCCTTGAGTTGCTTAGGATTTTCTAGGATCAAAACCAAAAGCAAAATAAAATATGATATGCATGATGACCTAATGTATAACATTCCAAATTGAAAATTTGGGATGTTACAATGACCCACCGTATAAGAATGATGATTTCAAACGCCACGTACAATTGTCGTAGGGCTCTGAGAATCAAATTCTTCGTTAATTTATTCACACTTAGAGGGTTAGTCTTCATTGATTGAAGAAATATGTTACTTCATGTGTTGCACATCTAAGTCATCAATTTTGCATAAGTGTTAGGATGCGTGTCCTTTTCAAAGGACATTCGAAGATTCTATGATATTTAGATCACACCGCAACTTGCTAAATCTCTTCTCATCCAAGGGCTTTGTGAAGATATCGGCTAACTGTTCTTCAGTCTTCACGTGCTCGATGGAGATATCGCCCTTCAACACATGATCACAAAGTAAATGATGAAGGATCTGAATGTGCTTTGTCTTCGAGTGCTGAACTGGGTTATGAGCAATCTTGATGGCACTCTCATTGTCACGATAGAGTGGCACATTCTTCACATTGATCCCGTAGTCCTTGAGAGTTTGCTTCATCCATAGCAATTGATCACAACATGATCCAGCAGCAATGTACTCAGGTTCAGCGTAGTAGAAAGTGATACGCAGTTCTGTTTCTTTGAAGACCAACAAACCAAAGATTGCCTGAGGAAATGACATGTGCCTGTTGTTGACTTGCAGTCCACACGATCACTAACATAGTCAGAGTCTCAATATCCAATGAGGTCAAAAGCCGAGCCCTTGGGATACCATAATCCAAGTGTTGGAGAGTGTGAGCTAGATATCGAAGAATATGCTTCACAGCCTTATGGTGTGATTCCTTCGGTGTAGCTTGAAAGCGGGCACACATGCAAACACTAAGCATAATATCTAGCCTAGATGCACATAAATATAATAAAGAACCAATCATGGAGCGGTATACCTTTTGATCAAAGTCAATACCGTTTTCATCAGTGCATAGATGGCCATTTTCGGGCATAGGGATTTTAACGCCTTTGCAATCTTGCATGCCGAATTTCCTCAATACATCCTTGAGGTATTTTTCCTGAGATATGAATATGCCATTGCGTTGTTGACGAATCTGAAGACCTAAGAAGAATTTCAATTCTCCCATCATAGACATTTGATATTCTTCACTCATCATGTAGGCAAATTCATCACTGTAACGTTGGCCGGTACAGCCAAAGATGATATCATCAACATATATTTGGGATTTTTTTTCAAAACTATCATGTTTTTTGTAGCAATTTTAGAAACTATAGCACAGAATGAAAAAATGCAAAACTATGACCCTATCGGCCTCGTGTGGGCCGAAGCTGGCTTTTCGGCCGCGCTTTGGCCGAAGACATGCGAACCTGGGCCGAAAAGTACGTGTCGGTGAGGGCCCGGCCGAAAATAGTAGTTTCGGCCTCCCGGCGGCCGAAATGGGCTGTTTTTAGCCACCCCGCGACCAAAGTGGGCCTTTTCGGCATGGCGTCGGCCGAAGTGGTTTTTGGCCAGCGGTTGACCGAAAAGGTGCGGATAAGCCCGCACCGTCTCCTTCCTCTCGCTCGCCTTTGTTCTTTTCCTTTCTCTCTCTTGTTCTTCTCTGCACCTCGCCACCCCGCGCCGATCTCCTCCATTTACCACCCATTTGCACATCTAACCCACAGAATCGGTAGATCGTAGCAATCCCTGCCGGCCTATGGTGTTATTTTTTGCTATGGGATAGTTTTTGATGCGTTTGAGGAGGAGGAGCCATGGTGGGAGGAGGAGCCATGGTGGAGAGGAGGATGGGCATAGGATGAAATATTGTCCCGACCTGAATAAAGATGGTGCTTCCACATCGAAGAGTGCTTCCACATTGACGGTTGCGACAACAGGAGCAAGAGGCGGACGTGGTCGTGGCAGTCAAGGCCGAAGGGGCGGACGAGGAAGAAATAACTCACAAGCTATATATGTGTCGTACTGTGTTTCAATATGTAATATGCCAGGACTATGTTTAATATGTCAGGACTATGTTTTAATTTGTAATATGTCAGGACTATGTTTTAATTTGTAATATGTCAGGACTATGTTTAATTTGTAATATGCCGTACTATGTTGTAGTTTTTAATATGTTTGTACTATGTTTTATTTGCACCCGAGAGTTGGTGTTTGAATTGCAGATATGTCTTCGTATCCGTTGCTTAATGGTAACATCGATAGAAAGCACCGGGGCGCCCTTATGGAAGTGGGCAAGAACTTAGACGTGTTGGTCACTGGTACCCCAAAGACTAACTTGATGATACACGATTCATGGGTTGATAGGTATGTGTGCATATAATGGAATCCATATAATGACTTACCATGTTTGTCATACTTTTCATAGCCGCCAACAATCTATTTATTTTGTAGGTTAAATTGGGCCCCTTGGCACGACTGGTTGAGGGTACATTGGATGAGTGGGTTGATGGTCCGGACTTAGATGAGGCAGGTGAACCATTGCAGTTACACAAGAGGCAAGTGAAATGTTTCTCTTATGACAAGTCACTCCTTACCTTCTTAGTAGATAGATGGAGACCAGAGACACATACGTTTCACTTTCCCTGGGGAGAGATGGTGCCTACTTTATAGGATGTGTCTTAATTGTTGGGATTACCTCTGGCCGGTGATGCCATAGGTCCCTTAGAGGTAGAATCTGGTTGGCAAGCAGCGATGCAGACCCGTTTTTTGGCTGCGGTGCCGACTGCTAGGGCCATAGACAACGATCCTCAGGGGCCTCTTTTTAGATGGTTGAGCCAGTTTCAGGTAACCTTCACGGCCACTTAAACAAATGTTTTTTAGTTCCCTGATGTTCATACAATCATTACGTTTCTATGTAGATTGTCTCGTTAGGATATCCCGATGTTCAGTTGTCGGAGGCACAGATTGACTGGTCCCTAGAGGCATATATTCTTTGGCTGTTCGGCAAGACGATGTTTACGGAGAACCACGTGACCACTGTCGATGCACGACTCATTGGTATTGCACGAGAGATAGCTGACGCATGTTGCCCTGGGGATATTCTGCAGAGGAGTTTTGGTTCTACTGTGTTAGCGGCTATGCACAGAGGCTTGTGCAAAGCTTGCTTGTTGAAGTATAGAAAATCTAGTCTTGTTGGATGTCCATTATTGTTGCAGCTCTGGTCATACGAGAGATTCCCTATTGGACGACCCTATGTCTACGTTGATAAACCTTTTGGTCTGGAGGACTTAGCTGGGGCTTATGTGCCTGCTATCAGCGACTTGCCTACTATGGGATCTGTTTGGGCACGGCGAGATGTACTTTTATATTAAGTAACAGTTAATTCAATTATTTCTTGCCATTCAATAGTATTACTAATGCTTAATTTTTGTCATGCATAGAGACAGTTTGCGCATAGCCAGGTTAGGGGATGCTACCTGTCCTTCACGACATAGTTTGATTGTTTACATGAGGATCAAGTTATCTGGGAGCCATACTTGCCTCAAGCTATATCATCGAGGTGCCCAGTTGGGATTTCTGGATTGTGCACTAGAGATCGGCACTATTGGATGACCAAGGCTAAGTTGGTGTTCGACGTGACGGTTGAGGAGATGGCTCTTAATAGGGTGATGAGATAGTTTGGTCTATATCAAGAGCCTGAGATTCCAGATATTCCACATTTGCCAGAATACGTGCATAAGTAAGTACTAATACTATTTTAGTTGTCAGCTCTGCATTCATAATATACCTAATCATGTATCATGCATGTCAATCTCAGGGACAGTCGCCTAGGAGGAAACAAGTCCATGGCTTATTGGCTTAACAACATTACCCCTTATGTTGACGAATGGACTACCGCGCCGACAAATATCTTGGGTGAGGTTCGGCCCTTTAACTGGGAAATGTTCGGGTTGTATCTGCAGCGTTACCGGCATACAATGAGGATCTACTTGGTTCCATCAGCTGCTCCTGATCAGATCGAAGCCCTTCTCACCAGCGATATGTGTCCAACTGCCTTTGTTGTGGGAACCAGACACCGCGCGATACATGCCTTGGTTCTCATATGTTAAGTCTTTTGTTAACCTAGACATATTCGCTTGGTTATCTATTCATGGTGTCTATCATACAACAAGGATATAATTGGTTAACTCTTCATGTACAGGGTGACTTGACAGTACATGCGCGAGAGGAGGTTTCCGCCTTAATGCAGCGCTTTCAGAGGGGAGAAACTATCCCACCGCGAGATGGCGTCTCATGGTTGAGGCATCTTGATGACAAGCTACGCGGGATTTATGCAGCTGTTATGTGTAGATGGTCTTCGGATGTTGCACTTCCTCCTCCAGCACATCGTCCGCCACGTCCCTCTATACAACATTCGTAACCACGACCCTCTGTGTACCATTCAGAACCATGACCCTCTGTGCATCGTGCAGAACCTCATCCTTCACAGCCAGGGAGCTCTTCCTGGCATCAGCCACCTCCTTCACAGCCAGGGAGCTCTTCCTGGCATCAGCAGATGGAACTAGGTAACATTACCCACTACATTCTTTTCAATAGTGTAGTAATCGTTCCTGCATTCTCAGCAGTCACTGATGCTTACTGGTGGTGCTTCGTTCATGCATTTGTATCAATTTTACATGTTTTACTTTACCACATGCAGCAACCAGTCGCAACCGTTCATGCATCCAATGCAGTCACCGATGCTTAGTGGTGGTGCTTCGTACTTTGAGGGCGAGGGCAAGGATGATGACCAAGCTACAAACATTTATGGCTTCTCGCAGACAGTGTTTCACACTCCACCACCACCACTGCCGCAGGAGACACAGACCGTGACAGACGAGGTCAACAATGGTTGTGGTTATCGCGAGCCTCGCCCACTGCCTCAATGCTTATCGCCTTCCGGTCCTCGCCCGAGGAAGACCCAGACTCGTCGTCATCCCCCGCAGTGATATGCTTATCTATTTATGTATGACTCATTATCTATGTTAGTTTTAGACTATTCGCAGCGGTGAGTCAGTATTTATGTATGTGTTACCATCGCACTTGCTTCTATCTGATCAGGAGACATATATTGTTTTATGTATGTGAGAGACATATTACTATTAATTCACATTCTTATTCAAGTTACATTTCCAAAGAGACTACAACCGATAATTAAGATACAAGTACATCTGAATTAAACGGTGCGGCTGAACTTGTGCAATACATCTTACATACTACGAAATGAAATTCAGATAGAACATAATGCCCTACAATAATACAGTACAAACTAATAACGCAAGTACATCTGAATGAAACGGTACAACTGGAATACATCTTACATACTACATGAAGCCATCATCATCATCCTCCGTTGATGCATCCCTCTTGCCCTTCGATGATGCGGTCCTCTTGCCCTCCGTTGATGCAGAACTCCTGCCCTTGGTCGATGCAGAACTATTGCACTTTGAGGATGCAGAACTCTTGCCCTTGGACGATGCAGAACTCTTGCCCTTCGACGACGCAGAACCCAGAAGCGGCGACATGAAGATATCATCTTCGTCCTCGCTCTCCTCAGTCCATAAAAATGTATTCTTTGCTGCAGTCCTTCTGAAAGTTTCACTCTTCGGCTCCAGTACCTTCTTCCACCTTTCATGCAACCTAAGAAGTTCTTTACGTCCTTTCAGGCCACCCAGACCTACGTAATTCATGAGCCAACTCATTCATTATGGTGTCACTACCGACGAGTTCGTCCCATGGAACTATCCTATTGTCCATCCTGATATCGGTAGCTAGACTCAGAAGTGTCCTGCTCATCTCAGGGTGAAAACTACGATCAAATGGATAATGGGACATCTCGACTACACTACACTGGAATGCTTATCCACCTCCGTCTGAAGGGGATTTTATAGATAGAGAGGAGAAAATGGCGGGAAAGAATGACTGCGGTATGCGGGAACATCTGGCGAGAAGGGGTTGGCGGGAAACGGGTGGCGGGAAGGAGTTGGCGGGAAAATACATTTCGGCCTAATGTATGAGCCATGCAACTTCGGCCTACACTAGACCAAAAAGGACTTTTCAGCCTACACTTGACCACAAAGTGTATTTCGACCTACACTTGACCAAAAAGTCTATTTCAGCCAAGTGGTGGCCGAAAACAGCCATTTCGGCCAGGTCCCCGCCTTTTCGGCCAAGGCAAGGCCGAAAAGCCTATTTCGGCCTAGTGGTGGCCGAAAACACCCATTTCGGCCAACACGTGGCCAACGGGGTGCTAGTTTTGATTTTTATCCACATCATGCAATATTTTTCGAATTTGCTATAAAATACGTCATAGTTTTGAAAAAAAAAATTTGGCACACAAATAATTCATGATCATAAGCTCTGGTGAAAAGAGTTGGGTCAAGTGAACCGGGTTTGAAGCCTTTCTTCATGAGGAATTCCTTCAAAGTATCATACCACGCCCGAGGGGCCTGCTTGAGGCCATAGAGGGCCTTATTGAGTCTAAAGACTTTGTCGGGATGCTTTGGATCCTCAAAACCCGGGGGTTGAGCAACATATACTTCTTCCTCAAGCTTACCATTGAGGAATGCACTTTTCACATCCATTTGATATAAGATGATATTATGATGGTTAGCATAAGCAAGTAATATGCGAATAGCTTCAAGTCTAGCAACAGTTGCAAAAGTTTCATCGAAATCAATTCCTTCAACCTGTGTGTAGCCTTGAGCTACAAGTCGTGCCTTATTCCTCACCACAAGGCCATTTTCATCTTGCTTGTTGTGGTTGATCCATTTTGTGCTGATGATATTGTGCTTGCGAGGATCTGGTCGCTTGACAAGTTCCCAGATGTTGTTGAGCTCGAACTGATGTAATTCCTCTTGCATAGCTTGAATCCACTTGGTTGTGACGCTCAGATAATCAAGCTACAGTAAACTCCGCTAATAAGGCCACATCACCTCCGTTACTATCGCTAATCTCGCATTAGTTCGAAACCGATTCAAATTCAAATTCAAAATAGGGGCAAACAATAAAAGTTTTCAAATATTAAAACTATAATGTTCGGAGTAATCCAAATATTGCATAGGTAATTGTGGCGGAGAAACCAAACTTTGATAAAGTGTTTAAAGGCTCTATAATAAATAAAACAATAGCTTAAACATTTAAATAAATGGCTTTCATAATTTATAGAGTATTAAACTATTTTAATTAGGTGTGGACTTTTTGTGGCAGTGGTAAAACTAGTCACACTAATTTAGGTGCTTCTGTATATATTTTGTAAAACAAAATTAAATGAGCATAAAGATAAAACAATAAAGTAAAATTACTAAAATAAAAAGAAAACAAAAGAATAAAAGGAAAACAACCCCCCTCCCGACTGGGCCTTGGCCCAGTTGGCCGTGCGGCCCAGCTAGCCAATCGGCCCAACCGCACCCCCTCTCTGGCCTACAAGGCCACCTCTCCCTCCTCCGTAACCCTAAACCCCCACTTCCCCACCCACAACCCCCCTCAGATCCATGATCTGGATCGGGGGCGGGCGCCCCCGGCAACCGCCTCGACTGCCGCCGCGCTGACCCCGCTGCCACTTCATCGACATCACTCGGTGCTGCCCCGCATCGCCCGCCTCCTCAATCCTCCCTCCTGCGTGGATCCGGTCGGGGGCAATCGACACCCTGCCCCCCTCGACGCCGGCACACATCCCCGACGCCGCCCGCCACTGTCGCCTCGCCTCCCCACCGCTACCTCGTCGGCTGCATCGAGCCTCGCCGGAGTACCCCTGCAACGGGGGGGGGGGGAGCAAACCTCCCCCTCTCCTCCTGTGTGCCTCCCTTGCACAAGCGCCACTGCCGCCCCGTCCGGTCACCTCGCTCCGGTCGTGCTTCGTCGTACACCGCGCCGCGCTGGTGCGCGCTCACCCGCGCCCCGCCCACGCCAAGTCCTCGCCCGCACAGACCCCTCCGCGGCCACCCGCACCACAGGCTGCACCCACGGGTGCCTCACGCCCCAGTCTCTATGCCGCTCGCTCGCGACCACCACCGTCCCACTGCACCCCGCGTGCGCCCACCTGTGCCTGCGCGAGCCCCACCGCCTTGCCACGGCCGTCCGCGGCGACCTCCACCCGCGCCCGACCTCGGCAACCGCCGTGCCTGCCCTACTCCTCGCATCGACCGCGGCCTCGCCTAGCGCCGCCCTTGGCCGCCGGCGCCCTGCTGCTGGCCTGGGCAAGAGCCCCGATGGGCTGGCGCCCATCACCCGGTTTCGCCTGAACCAGCGCGCCCGTTCCAGTGGCCCATTGGCCACTGACAGCCGAGGCCCGCAGCCCAGAACGTTTAAAAAATGAATATAAAAAACAAATAATAATTAAAATAATTAATTAATTAATGAATTAATTAACCATATTTAATTAATCTAAATAACTAGTTAGTTTAATTAAACAGTAATTAGATTAGTTGAACCCTAATTAGACTAAACCGTCAATGTTGAACGAGACCCACATGTTAGTTGACCAGCCAACGCCTCTGTTGACTGTTGACGTCATGCTGACGTCAGCGTGCACTGTTCTGAATAATGTTGGATTAAAATAATTAAATAAATGCTAAAAAGTGATTTAAATATTTTAAAATCAATATAAAATAAATCATAGCTTGGATGGAAAAACTTTGTACATGAAAGTTGCTCAGAACGACGAGACGAATCCGGAGACGCAGCCCGTTCGTCCACCACGCATCCCTAGCATAGCGATCATGCAACTTTCCCCCTCTGATTCATCTGTCCGAAATCACGAAACACTTGGGATATTTTCCCGAATGTATCCCCCCTTCACCGGTACCACCTCGTACCGCGTTAGGGCACCCCTAGCACCGCTACTTGTCATGTCATGCATCGCTATGCATCTGTTTGCTTAATATTTATTGTTTCTTCCCCCTCTTCTCTCGCTAGACACCGAGACCAAGGCCGCTGCTACCCAGTATGACTATGGTGTTGACGGCCCCTCTCTCTTGCTAGAGCAACCAGGCAAGCCCCCCTTTGATCACCAGATATCGCCTACTCTTCTCTCTTCTGCTTGCATTAGAGTAGTGTAGCATGTTTCTGCTTTTCGTTAATCCTATTATGATGCATAGCCTGTCATTGTTGCTACAACTGTTGATACCTTACCTGCAATCTTAAATGCTTAGTATAGGATGCTAGATTATCATCAATGGACCTACATTCTTGTCAGTCTGCCATACTATACTATCGGGTCGTGATCACATCGGGTGTTGATCACGGGTATATACTATACATACATACTATACATGTTGTGACTAAAGTCGGGTCGGCTCGTTGAGTACCCGCAAGTGATTCCGATGTAGGGGGCTGAAGGGGCAGGTGGTTCCACCCAGGTAGTGGTGGGCCTAGGTTCCCGACGGCCCCGACTGTTACTTTGAGGCAGAGCGACATGGCAGGCGGAGACCACCTAGGAGAGAGGTGGGCCTGGTCCTGGTCGGCGTTCGCGGTTACTTCACAATAACACACTTAACGAGATCTGGGTATTTGATCTGAGTCTGGCTACCGACCTATACGCACTAACCAACTATGCGGGAACAGTTATGGGCACTTGATGTCGTGGTATCAGCCGAAGCCTTCGTGACGTCAGCGACTGAGCGGCACGTGCCGGGTTGGACTAGAATGCCTGCTCTTGTATAAGGGAGGCTAGGTCTGCTCACCGGCCGTGTACGCAACGTGCAGGTGTGCAATGGGCGATGGGCCCAGACCCCTGCGCCATAGGATTTAGACCGGCATGCTGACCTCTCTGTTGTGCCTAGGTAGGGCTGCGATGTGTTGATCTTTTGAGGCCGGGCATGACCCAGGAAAGTGTGTCTGGCCAAAGGGGATCGAGCGTGTTGGGAAATATGGTGCACCCCTGCAGGGAAGTTAAACTATTCGAATAGCCGTGATCTTCGGTAACAGGACGACTTGGAGTTGTACCTTGACCTTATGACAACTAGAACCGGATACTTAATAAAACACACCCTTCCATGTGCCAGATACAACTGGTGATCGCTCTCTCAAAGGGCGACGAGGGGAGGATCATTGGTTAGGATTATGCTATGCGATGTTACTTGGTGAACTTACCATCTACTCTCTTCCTCTGCTGCAAGATGGAGGTTACCAGAAGCGTAGTCTTCGATAGGACTAGCTATCCCCCTCTTATTCTGGCATTCTGCAGTTCAGTCCACATATGTTACCCCTTTTCCATTTGATACCAATGCATATATATGTAGTGTAGTTCCTTGCTTGCAAGTACTTTGGATGAGTACTCACGGTTGCTTTGCTCCCCCCTTTTCCCCTTTCCTATACCCAATTGCTGCGACCAGACGTTGGAGTCTTGGAACCAGACGCCACTGTCGATGACGACTGCTACTACTCGGGAGGTGCCTACTACTATGTGCAGGCCCCTGACGACGACTAGGAGTAGTTTAGGAGGATCCCAGGCAGGAGGCCTGCGCCTCTTTCGATCTGTATCCCAGTTTGTGCTAGCCTTCTTAAGGCAAACTTGTTTACTTATGTCTGTACTCAGATATTGTTGTGTCTGCTGACTCGTGTATGATCGAGCTCTTGTATTCGAGCCCTCGAGGCCCCTGGCTTGTAATATGATGCTTTTATGACTTATTTTATTTGTAGAGTTGTGTTGTGATATCTTCCCGTGAGTCCCTGATCTTGATCGTACACATTTGCGTGTATGTTTAGTGTACGATTGAATCAGGGGTGTCACAAGTTGGTATGAGAGCCGACTGCCTATAGGAATCCCCCTTCCACACTCCTTGGCCGAAGTTGAGTTTAGACATTACAACACTTTTACTAATATGGCTGTGCGGCCCATGGGCCCACGTAGCCATTGGATGTTATTAGGATCTTTTACTCCTCGATCTTTACTCCGGGACTCTGAACTCTCTTCTATTCAGGTTAAACAATTTTTACTAACTCTGACTCTAGGTTCTCGATAATACTTTTTCCCGAAGGGCCCCTTCAGTCTAGATGATCTCTGGCTGCACCAGAAGATTTCGAAGATACTCTCCGATATTATCTCGAGACCTTGTGCCCGTTGCTTTTGCAATTCCCTACCACTGAAATATCTCTATGGATAACTACTTAAACCTGTCGATCTTACTTTATACCTAGTCGATCTTGTTATTACAAGATACCCGGAGAAAACTTTGTGCCTACTGCCTTGCAGTTCTAAGTCGCCTAAATACCCCTATGGATAAATTCTTGCACCTATCGAGTAATCGCTCGTCCCCAGTTGTTCATATGTTTCACAAAATTCTTCGAAATACTATCCGATCTTCGAGAATCCTCTGTAGCTTATGGCTCTTGAAATGCTTGTCTGCCTGCATTATGGTTAATTCCAAATGACTATCAATATTCATGGATGTCCTTTGCCTTTAACATCTTGGGTCCCTTGATTCAATATGTTGCGAATGTTGCAATCCTTAATCAGATCCTCGAATTCATCCTTTCGCCTCAGACGTCATTTTCAACATGAGCTGGATCTCGACCAATCAAATTGCCATCGGTTGTACCCCTAAGCCTACTCAACTTATCCATCCTTAATCAGAGTGTTTGCTTCTGATCCCCTGATTTGGAAATCACAATTCCTTTGCATTTGGGTTTGAATTAGTTGGTTGTTTCTATAATCCAATGCCTCTGCATTGTTTCTTCCTCTGATTGAGTACCGATGCTTACATCAGATCCCTTGAGGACCATCGGATCCTTTGTTGTATTTTATCTGACAGTGTCCTTCATATCTAATAACCTTGTGGGCCTTCCCTCGGATACATAATGCCTTTGGTAAATTGTATCCTCTACTTTCTCAACCTTGCTCTGCTTTTGAGCTGGTGATATTTACTCTTGAAGCTTGTGGTATATGTTTCTAAGATACCCCGATGGGTTGAACCTATGCCTTTTCTAAACCGTGTGAACCTGAAAGTTTTCACGAGTCATACTCTTCTGGTGCTTCGCTAGATAAAATTTCAACACTACAACTTCTTTGAAAATGTGAAGTAAATGAAAGGTTATGCATTGGAGAAGTGGGAGTCGACCTTGAAATTTGTGTTCATGCCCATGGACCTAATGTGGAACTTATCATAAAAGCTTCTTGTAATAATAACTATTTCCTTGATATGATATCATCTGGTATCTATGTATTGATCCTTTCCAATCGCGGTCCTGACCACATTTTCTCCTTGATTCCATTTCTCAGACAAGTTAAAGCACTTGTCTTCTGTTGATCGATACATCTCCGCAACATCTGTTTTGATCTTCCTCGAGTATTAACCTCAGGTATCTCGAGAACTGTGTTGCTTCCTGCGAGTCTTCATCTAGTATTGCTTCTCACCGATCTCAGATTTCTCCTAGGTCCTGAGTTATTAGTCACTCGAGAACACCAATAAGTGAATCGATTCCGCACTCTGATTCAATAACTCTAAGTAATTCTCGTTGCTTACAAGTTTAATAATCCTTCAAGTCATTTCCAAGCCTTATCAGCTATATCATTATCGTGCAAACTTTTAACTATGCTACCTGGTCCTTCTTCTCAGAGCACAATTTTTTGATGATGAGCTAATCTTACGTTGATTTTCCTCATCTTATCATTTCACCTTGAACAACAAAATTGACCCCAAGTTTGTGTCGTATCTATGGCTCCAATAATCTTTTGCTGCATCAGTCCTTTTGTTTGATGTAGTCGCTGATCAATTGCTTCCTCATGGATCCTCTTGACAACAAATTGTCGTGATCATCATCAACATTTTGACTCCTTCCAGGATATCAATGAATTCTTGATGATAAGTGCCATCCTCGTTCCTTGGTAATTTGAGTTACCATCGACAACATCCTTACCTTCCCTTCATCACAAACTTGATCATGTTATGGAGCTCCTTGCTAACCAGCTTATGCTATGTTCTAACTTGGAGTATTACCATCTTTTATGTCAAGGATATTGTGAGAATTGCTCCACCTCTTGAGAATTCTTGATATAGTAATACTTCTTGCCATCTCCATTCGTTTTCTGATCCCCGTGTTGTTTCTAACCTGAACACTGACAATTGAACTATGATGTGTGAATTCAAAACTTCTAGCAATCCTATTGCTTTGGAATTAATGGTCGACAGTTCATTCTTAGACTATTGGTTATCGAATCAACATTCTAACATTGATCATGCTACCTAAGCCCTTATTTTGGGTGCACTTTTCAACCGATGTTTAACTATGTATGTTTTCCTCGAGCATACCTCATTATATCAGTTGATCTAAAAAGTGTTACCTCCTTGTTCACATAATTATGGAAATCCGTCTTTGGTTAATCTTGATGAATTGTCGCTGACTCCATCAACCACATCCTCATTTTCTCCTTGGTTAATGATGAACTTTTCTTTTGGAACTTGCTTCTATAGTTCATTTCCCGAGAATCTTATAATGTCATCTTGTCAATTTGTGTTGCACCTTTTCTTCTCAGGCATCCTAAGTCTGAGGTATCCTAACACAAATCGAATCTGAACCTCGGTCAGGTATGATGGTTGGAACATTTTCCAAGCGTTATAACATTGGTCTTCATGTGACCTGGGAAGGTGATGTCATGCCTAGCACACCTGGCCGGAGGACCTATTGTTATAGTTTCCTTTTCTGCAAGATTATCCATTCTTCCATGAGGAAATTGTAAGACTTATTCTATAAGTTGTCCTTGATGGATCCTTTGTGTATCCAAAGTCTGATCTTTGCTTGAAGACCATGTCAATGCTATCTCGAAGCATGTCTGTGGTACTCCGATTTTCAACAAGAACATTTGAAGCCCAATGCTAAATGCTTCTTGCTCAATTATCCAAACACCATTGTAGGGGTAATGTCATGAAATTTCTCTCCACTTACCTAAAGGGTTTTCTACATTATGTCTTGTCACAGATATCATGCTCTAATTGTCCTTGGGAAGGATATACACCTGAAATATGTCTTTAAACACAATTTCCTTTCCGTTGTTCTGTTTAATCTGTTGATCACGATTTCCTTTCCATTGTTTGGTTTAACCTTTCATGTGATCTATATGATCTAAGCAGTAATATTCTCCTGCTTTTGTAAACACCTCGGTGTACAATTCTGTCAGAAAGAGCCTGTTACTTTTGTTGATGACATTCCGGTAACCACCGATGGACGAGAACTTTGCCTACTGGTCCGCCTCGTTCCACGAGCAGGAAAATGGTTCTCTTCTTCCCTCGCCCTTGGTACCGACGTTGTTGCTGACATATAACTGACAGGCTACACGCTGACATGCCTTGCTATCATGACTGTGCAAGATGTCACCGCCCTTTCTACCTTTAACCCACATGGTGGGCCTATAACCCACAGTTCTACAGGATCGAAACCCGACTCTCCTGTACACCCCCTGTTCCCAAAGTTATTCCTCGCGCTTGACTTCATATGTAATTCGCGGGCCACCTACCTAGTGATCTATTCTGGTATCAGACGCAATACTTATTCCCATTGCTCTGAATTCCTTTCACACTTCGTTCCAGGGACGAACAATTGCCTATGCGCTTGACACTTCTATTTTACACCTTCTTATTTTTCTCTCAATAATGTCTTAAAATTCAAATCGAGAGTTACTTTCCGCCACCTTCGCTGATGTTATCTACCAGATAAGTAGCACTATAGTGGCCCATTCTTCCAGAATACCCCCTTACCTATTCGTAAGTTCGATGGAGTTCCCGAAGAAAGGACGACAACTTCATCATGATGCACTGGAATAAAGAATCTAAGACATCAACGAATGGGATTAACTTCTTCGAGAAGATCCGTTAGGATTTCGTAACTAGACCTTCCCCCCTTCTCTACCTCTTAAATCTCAGGACGAGATTTCTTGTAGTGGAGGAGAATTGTGACGCCCGGATTGTAACGCCCGGATAGTTAAGCTACAGTAACCCTCCGATAATGATGCCACGTCACCACAATTACTATTGCTAATCTCATATTAGTTTGAAACCGATTCTAATTCAAATCCAAAATCGAGCAAACAATAAATGTTTTCAAATATTAAAACTAAAATGTTCGGGTTGTGCCAGATAGTGCATAGGTAATAATGATGGAGAAACCACACTTTTATGAAGTTTTTAAATGCACTAAAATAATTTAAACAGCAGCATAAACAATTAAATAAATGTGTTATATAATTTATAAAATGTTACACTACTTTATTAGGGGTTAATCTTTTTGTGGCATTGCGTTTAGTGGTAATACAAATTTAGGGGTCATTTTTATATTTTACAAAACTAAAATAAATTATAAAACAGAAAAAGGAAAGAACCAAACAAAAAAAAGGAACACCCCCGCTGGGCCACTTGACCCAGCTAGCCTCCGCCGTCCGAACGGGCCGGCCCAACCGCGCCCATATCCCCCCGGACCACAAAACCCTAAACTGTCGTTCCCCCACTTCCCCACTCGCTCTCTCCCTCTCCACCCACCACTCTCGATCCCATCTGGATCGGGGTGGGGAACAAACCACGCCGCCGCCGATTCCCTTCGCCGGAGCAACCCCGACGTCGTGCCGCCTCCCTGCTGGCCTGCTGCCTCCCCGCCGGCCTGCCTCCTCCACAACGCCGTCATCCCCATCGAACACCTCGACCCCCGCTGCCCATTTCCCTACCGGCCCCGTGAGCTACCCTCCCTCCTCTCTCTGCCATGCCACGCGGCCGCTCCACCGGGGCCGCGCCCTCTCCCCCCCCCCCGTGCGCTCCCGCGTCGTCTGCAGCTCCGGCTGCCGCTGCTTGCGGCTGCTCCAGCGCGCGCCCCCGACGCCTCCGCCCGTGCCTGCCCCGTCCGGCCTCAGGACGCGCCCCGGCCGCGCTCACCGCGGCCTGCGCTCACCGTGGCCTCGCCCCGCACCGTTGCCTCACTCCCGCGCCGGTTCCCTCTCCCCTCTATCCCCGCGCGAGCACCACCGCGCCGGCTTGCCCGTCGTCTTGCCGCTGCATGCGCCAACCGCGCTGTCTCGCACCCGCGCACCGCGTCGCTGTGGTTGCGACCTGTGCCCCTCACCGCAAGCGCTCCGGCGCCCGCTCGCGGCCGTCGCCACCTGCATCGTTCCGCTACTTCCTTGACCGCACCGCCGCTGCCTCCGCCGCCTACCGTTCCCCCTCCTGCGCACATCGCCTCCGCCACAGCCTCACCGGCGCTCCCTCCGCCCTGGCCAGCGCTCTCCTCCGCCCTGGCCGGCGCTCTCCTCTGCCCCGGCCAGTGCCCGGGGCCAGCCGGGCTGCGCCCGTGCCCGTTAGCGCCCGGACGCCCGCTAGTGCTCGCACGCCCGCGCACCCGATAGGCCCTCTGGCCTATGACAGTGGGGCCCCATGCCCAGAAAAAAGGATTTAAAAAAACAATAAAAATAAAATTAATTAATTAGTTAATTAATTAATGAAATTAATTAATCCTGTTTAACTAAACTAATTAGAATAAATTAACCTAATCGTCATTTAGATAAAACTAATTAAGGTTGTTTAGTTAATGTGAGTCATGACACATGGGACCCACGCACTATTCACTGGTTGACCCAGTCAATAGTTGACTGTGCGGTTGACTTTGACCTGGCCCCACATGTCATTGACTGTGGCTGGCACATCACTAGGTGACAAAAGTATTTCACTGTTTATTATTCAAATTTAATAATTCCGTAATATTGTTTAAACTTCGAAAAATCATAGAAAATAAACCGTAGCTCGGATGAAAATACTTTGTACATGAAAGTTGCTCAGAACGACGAGACGAATCCGTATACGCAGCCCGTTCGTTTGCTACGCATCCCTAGCATAGCAAACACGCAACTTTCCCCCTCCGGTACATCTGTCTGAAAACACGAAACACCGGGGATACTTTCCCGGATGTTTCCCCCCCTTCGCTCATATCACATATCCCTGCGTTATGCCACCCCTAGCACGACGTATTGCCGCGTCTTGCTTTGTGTTACATTTGATTGCTCTGTTATTTATTGTGTTCCCCCTCCGTTACTTCTTTCCGGTAGGCTTCGAGACCGTTGTTGATACCCCCTATGATCGGCTACATCGACGACGACCCCTCTTTCTTGCCAGAGCAACCAGGCAAGCCCCCCCTTGATCACCAGATATCGCCTACTCTTCTCTATACTGCTTGCATTAGATTAGTGTAGCACGTTACTGGTTTCCGTTAATCCTATCCTGATGCATAGCCTGTCCTTGCTACTACTGTTGTTACCTTTACCTGCAATCCTAATGCTTAGTATAGGATGCTAGATTATCATCAGTGGCCCTACACTCTTGTCCGTCTGCCATGCTATACTACTGGGCCGTGATCACTTTGGGAGGTGATCACGGGCATATACTATATACTTTGCACTATTACATTACCTGTGGTACTGTTCGGAGTTGGGGGCTGAAGGGGCAGGTGGCTCCATCCCGGTAGAGGTGGGCCTGGGTTCCCGATGGCCCTCGACTGTTACTTTGTGGCGGAGCGACAGGGCAGGTTGAGACCACCTAGGAGAGAGGTGGGCCTGGCCCTGGTCGGCGTTCGCGGATACTTAACACGTTTAACGAGATCTTGGTATTTGATATGAGTCTGGCCACTGGCCTATACGCACTAACCATCTACGCGAGGACAGTTATGGGCACTCAACGTCGTGGTATCAGCCGAAGCCTTCGTGACGTCAGCGACTGAGTGGCACGCACCGGATTGGACTGGAACGCCTGCTAGGCTAGGTCTGCTTTCGGCCGCCCTCGCAACGTGCAGGTGTGCAATGGGCGTGGGCCCAGACCCCTGCGCCATAGGATTTGGACCGGCGTGCTGACCTCTTTGTTGTGCCTAGGTAGGGCTGCGACGTGTTAATCTTCCAAGGTCGGGCATGACCCAGGAAAGTGTGTCCGGCCAAATGGGATCGAGCGTGTTGGGTTATGTGGTGCACCCCCTGCAGGGAAGTTAATCTATTCGAATAGCCGTGATCTTCGGTAACAGGATGACTTGGAGTTGTACCTTGACCTTATGACAACTAGAACCGGATACTTAATAAAACACACCCTTCCAAGTGCCAGATACAACCGGTGGTCACTCTCTCACAGGGCGACGAGGGGAGGATCATCGGTTAGGATTATGCTATGCGATGATACTTGGTGAACTTACCATCTACTCTCTTCTCCTGCTGCAAGATGGAGGTTACCAGAAGCGTAGTCTTCGAAAGGACTAGCTATCCCCCTCTTATTCCGGCATTCTGCAGTTCAGTCCACATATGATACCTTATTCCATTTGATACCAATCCATACATATGTAGTGTAGCTCCTTGCTTGTGAGTACTTTGGATGAGTACTCAAGGTTGCTTCTCTTCCCCTTTTCCCCTTTCCCATATCCGATTGCTGCAACTAGACGATGGAGCCCAGGAGCCAGATGCCACTGTCGATGACGACTACTACTACTCGGGAGGTGCCTATTACTACGTGTAGCCCGCTGACGGCGACCAGGAGTAGTTTAGGAGGATCCCAGGCAGGAGGCCTGCGCCTCTTTTGATCTGTATCCCAGTTTGTGCTAGCCTTCTCAAGGAAAACTTGTTTAACTTATGTCTGTACTCAGATATTGTTGCTTTCGCTGACTCGTCTATGATCGAGCTCTTGTATTCGAGCCCTCGAGGCCCCTAGCTTGTAATATGATGCTTGTATGACTTATTTTATTTGTAGAGTTGTGTTGTGATATCTTCCCGTGAGTCCCTGATCTTGATCATACACGTTTGCGCGTATGATTAGTGTACGGTCAAATCGGGGGCGTCACACGGATAATCAAGCTACAGTAACCTCTACTAATAACGCCACGTCACCTCCGTTACTGTTGCTAATCTCGTGTTAGTTCGAAAATGATTCAAATTCAAATTCAAAATAGAGGCAAACAATAAAAGTTTTCAAATATTAAAACTAAAATGTTCGGAGTAATCCAAATATTGCATAGGTAATTGTGGCGGAGAAACCAAACTTTGATAAAGTGTTTAAAGGCTCTATAATAAATAAAACAGTAGCTTAAACATTTAAATAAATGGCTTTCATAATTTATAGAGTATTAAACTATTTTAATTAGGTGTGGACTATTTGTGGCAGTGGTAAAACTGGTCACACTAATTTAGATGCTTTTTTATATATTTTGTAAAACAAAATTAAATGAGCAGAAAGATAAAAAAATAAAGTAAAATTACTAAAATAAAAAGAAAACAAAAGAATAAAAGGAAAACAACACCCCCTCCCGACTGGGCCTTGGCCCAGTTGGCCGTGCGGCCCAGCTAGCCAACCAACCAAACCGCACCCCCTCTCTGGCCTACAAGGCCACCTCTCCCTCCACCGTAACCCTAAATCCCCACTTCCCACCCATGATCCCCTTCTCCTCCACGATCTGGATCGGGGGCGGGCGCCCCCAGCAACTGCCTTGACTGCCCCCGCGCTGACCCCGCTGCCACTTCACCGATATCGCTCGGTGCTGCCCCGCATTGCCCGCCTCCTCAACCCTCCCTCCTGCGTGGATCCGGTCGGGGGCAATCGACGCCCTGCCCCCTGACGCCGGCGCACATCCCCGACGCTGCCCGCCACTGTCGCCTCGCCTCCCCACCGCTACCTCGTCGGCTGCATCGAGCCTCGCCGGAGTACCCCTGCAACGGGGGTGAGCGAACCTCCCCCTCTCCTTCTCTGTACCTCACTAGCACACGCTCCCCTGCCGCCCCGTCCGGTCACCTCACTTCGGTCGCGCTTCGTCGTACACCGCGCCGCGCTGGTGCACGCTCACCCGCGCCCCACCTGCGCCAAGTCCTTGCCCGCGCAGACCCTTTCGCGGCCACCCGCACCGCAGGCCGCGCCACGGGTGCCTCGCGCCCCAGCCTCTACGCCGCTCACTCGCGACCACCACCGTTCGATCCCGTTGCACCCCGCGTGCGCCCAGCTGCGCCTATGCGAGCCCCATCGCCCCAACACGGCCGTCCGTGGCCACCTCCACCCGCGCCCGACCTTGGCAACCACCGCGCCTGCCCTACTCCTCGCACCGGCTGCGGCCTCGCCTAGCGCCGCCCTTGGCCACCAGCACCCTGTTGCTAGCCTGGGCAAGAGCCCCGATGGGCTGGCGCCCGTCACCCGGTTCCGCCCGAACCAACGCGCCCGTTCCAGTGGCCCATTGGCCACTGACAACCGGGGCCCGCAGCCTAGAACGTTTTAAAAAATGAATAAAAAATAATAATTAATTAATTAATGAATTAATTAATTAATGAATTAACCCTATTTAATTAATCTAATTAACTAGTTAGTTTAATTAAACAATAATTAGATTAGTTGAACCCTAATTAGACTAAACCTTCAATGTCAAACAGGACCCACATGTCAGTTGACCAGTCAACACCTCTGTTGACTGCTGACATCATGCTGATGTCATGCTGACATCAGTGTGCACTGTTCTGGATAATGTTGGATTAAAATAATTAAATAAATGCTAAAAAGTGATTTAAATCTTTAAAAATCAATATAAAATAAACCGTAGCTCGGATAGGAAAACTTTGTACATGAAGTTGCTCAGAACGACAAGACGAATCGGGATACGTAGCCCGTTCGTCCACCACGCATCCCTAGCATAGCGATCACACAACTTTCCCCCTCCGATTCATTTGTCTGAAAACACGAAACACCGGGGATATTTTCCCGGATGTTTCCCCCCTTCACCAGTACCACCTCGTACCGCGTTAGGGCACCCCTAGCACCGCTACTTGCCATGTCATGCATCGCTATGCATCTGTTTGCTTAATATTTATTGTTTCTTCCCCCTCTTCTCTCGCTAGACACCGAGACCAACGCCGCTGCTACCCGGTACAACTACGGTGTTGACGACCCCTCTCTCTTGCCAGAGCAACCAGGCAAGCCCCCCCTTGATCACCAGATATTGCCTACTCTTCTCTCTTCTGCTTGCATTAGAGTAGTGTAGCATGTTACTGCTTTCCGTTAATCCTATTATGATGCATAACCTGTCATTGTTGCTACAACTGTTGATACCTTACCTGCAATCCTAAATGCTTAGTATAGGATGCTAGATTATCATTAGTGGCCCTACATTCTTGTCAGTCTGCCATACTGTACTATCGGGCCGTGATCACGTCGGGTGTTGATCACGGGTATATACTATACATACATACTATACATGTTGTGACTAAAGTCGGTCGGCTCATTGAGTACCCGCAAGTGATTCCGATGTTGGGGGCTGAAGGGGCAGGTGGTTCCACCCAGGTAGTGGTGGGCCTAGGTTCTCGACAGCCCCGACTATTACTTTGAGGCAGAGCGACAGGGCAGGCGGAGACCACCTAGGAGAGAGGTGGGCCTGGCCCTGGTCGGCGTTCGCGGTTACTTCACAATAACATGCTTAATGAGATCTGGGTATTTGATCTGAGTCTGGCTACTGGCCTATATGCACTAACCAACTACGCAGGAACAGTTATGGGCACTCAACGTAGTGGTATCAGCCAAAGCCTTTGTGACGTCAGCGACTTAGCGGCGCGTGCCGGGTTGGACTGGAACGCCTGCTCTTGTATAAGGGAGGCTAGGTCTACTCACCGGCCGCGTACGCAAGTGCAGGTGTGCAATGGGCGATGGGCCCAGACCCCTGCGCCATAGGATTTAGACCGGTGTGCTGACCTCTCTGTTGTGCCTAGGTAGGGTTGCGACGTGTTGATCTGCCAAGGCCGGGCATGACCCAGGAAAGTGTGTCCGGCCAAAGGGGATCGAGCGTGTTGGGAAATGTGGTGCACCCCTACAGGGAAGTTAAACTATTCGAATAGCCGTGATCTTCGGTAACAGGACGACTTGGAGTTGTACCTTGACCTTATGACAACTAGAAACGGATACTTAATAAAACACATCCTTCCAAGTGCCAGATACAACCGGTGATCGCCTCTCACAGGGCGACGAGGGGAGGATCATCGGTTAGGATTATGCTGTGCGATGTTACTTGGTGAACTTACCATCTACTCTCTTCCTCTACTGCAATATGGAGGTTACCAGAAGCGTAGTCTTCGATAGGACTAGCTATCCCCCTCTTATTCTGGCATTCTGCAGTTCAGTCCACATATGTTACCCCTTTTCCATTTGATACCAATGCATATATATGTAGTGTAGTTCCTTGCTTGCGAGTACTTTGGATGAGTACTCACGGTTGCTTTGTTCCCCCTTTCCCCTTTCCTATACCCGATTGCTGCGACCATACGTTGGAGTCTAGGAACCAGACGCCACTGTCGATGACGACTGCTACTATTCGGGAGGTGCCTACTACTATGTGCAGGCCGCTGACGACGACCAGGAGTAGTTTAGGAGGATCCCAGGCAGGAGGCCTGCGCCTCTTTCGATCTGTATCCCAGTTTGTGCTAGCCTTCTTAAGGCAAACTTGTTTACTTATGTATTTACTCAGATATTGTTGCTTCCGCTGACTCGTCTATGATCGAGCTCTTGTATTCGAGCCCTCGAGGCCCCTGGCTTGTAATATGATCCTTGTATGACTTATTTTATTTGTAGAGTTGTGTTGTGATATCTTCCTGTGAGTCCCTGATCTTGATCGTAAACGTTTGCGTGTATGTTTAGTGTACGATTGAATTGGGGGCGTCACATTGGGCTCCAGAAATTCTTCATCTACCTTAGTCGGCTCTGTGATAGAGACGAAAGCAAAGTGCCCACAAAAGTTAGATAATGTGAAGCTTTTGAGCGTGCGAGAGGACCTGGTGCATTGATGTCGCTGATGATTTTCTCAATCTACACTTCATTAGCGACGTGAGGATGAGCTGGTTGATGATGAGGAATTTGCTCAACATTTTCTTCGGAGCCATTTTCTTCAGATGCACCAACATGATGTTCTTCATGTTCTGGAATAACTTCTTCAGCAGATTCTTCAGTAGGAATGGCATCCTCAGTAGCCTTGAACTTAATAGATTCTTCAGGATGTATTTCATCTGTCACAGGAGGTAGGTGCTCTCTTTGCGAGCCATTAGTCTCATCGAACTGCACATCTACAGTTTCAACAACCTTGTGGTGGTAGGTGTTGAAGACTATGTAGGTGTGCGAGTCCTTACCATAACCAAGCATAAAACCTTCATGTGCTTTTAGTGCAAATTTAGAATTGTGGTGAGGATCTCTAATCCAGCATTTAGCATCGAAGACTTTGAAATAACTCACATTGGCTTTCTTGTCAGTGAGGAGTTCATATGCAGTCTTCTAGAAGAATTTGTGAAGCACGCAGTATCAATTGCCTTAGGCAAAAAGCGAGGAGGCGTCTTGTACTCATCGAGCATAGTGCGGGCCATCTCAACAAGAGTCCTGTTCTTGCGCTCCACGACGCCATTCTGCTGAGGAGTATAAGGAGCAGATAACTCATGAGTAATACCAAGTTCATCAAGATAGTCATCAATACCGGTGTTCTTGAACTTAGTTCCATTGTCACTTCTGATGTGCTTGATCTTCACACCAAAGTTGGTTGAAGCCCTCGAGGAAAATCGTTTGAAGACTTACTGCACTTCAGTTTTGTAAGTGATGATATGCACCCATGTATAACGAGAATAATCATCAACAATGACAAAGCCATATAAAGATGCAACATTAGTAAATGTGGCATAGTGAGTAGGGCCAAAAAGATCCATGTGAAGCAATTCAAATGGACGAGTGGTAGTCATGATTGTCTTTGAGGGATGCTTGGCCTTGGTCATCTTTCCAGCTTCACAAGCTCCACACAAATGGTCCTTGAGGAATTTGACACCCTCGATGCCAATGACATGCTTTTTCTTCGCGAGCGTGTGCAAGTTCCTCATCCCAGCATGACCAAGTTGTCGATGCCATAGCCAGCCTTTTGAAGCTTTTGCAAGTAGACATGTAGCAGGTTGTGGTCCTATAGAGAAATCAATAATATAGAAATCTCCTCTCCTAAAGCCTCTGAAGACTTTGGAATTGTCAGCTTCCATGATCACAACACAACGATACTTGCCAAAGACGACAACCATATCAAGATCACAAAGCATTGAGACAGACATGAGGTTGAACCCTAAGGACTCAACAAGCATGACTTTGGCCATGTGTCGATCCTTTGAGATGCAACCTTACCTAGACCCAATACCTTGCTTTTGCCTTTGTCAGCGTAGGTGATATGCTTTAGATGCGATGGAGATAAGGGAGTGTCCATCAATAGATTCTTGTCACAGTCATGTGATTTGAGCACCCACTATCAAGGACCCACTCAGTGGCTTTGGGTTGATCATCCTGTAGATGAATTAGTGCAGCTTACGAACTCATATACTTCATTAGTGAAGAATATGACATCAACTCATCAGATCAATTTCATCAAGCAATAGAACAGATATAGCAATGTGAGGACGTGAGAAATGAAAATTCATTTCTTCATGATTAGCTTGCGTCCTTTCAAACATATTCATATCTCCAGCAAATTCTTCAGGCGTTTAAGTTCGTCCGGAGACCTGACCCTGCATAAGAGATTAGTTCTTTTTCTTCACCACCCACATCTGAAGGGGTGGGAAAGAGTTCATCATTCTGCGAGCTCCATAAGAGAAAGGTGGCATAGATGCTAGTCCACTTCATTTCACACAAGAGGGGTTAGGGTAAGCATATGAGTAAGCATAGAAATTCTTGGAGGATTTATGAACATAATGATTTGAAGAATAGTGCACATATCCGTAATGCTTAGCCTTTCCCTGCGAAACAGAGGTGTTAGCACGATGATGTTCATGTGAGGACTTTGATCCATGTGAGGAATGTGGTCCATATGAGGACTTGGATCCATATGAAGAATTTGATCTGGGGTTCCTATTCTTCAGAGGTGGTGTCATGATGACATTCACCTGAAGACTTTCAAGGCACCTTTTGGGAACCCAGATTTTCTTCATAGGGGTCCGTTCCTGTAGTTAGTGCCAACATATCTAGCGAATACTTCACCATTCTGATTTTTGAATAGTTTGTAATTGGAGTCAAATGACTCATCAAAAGAATATGAAGATTCACATGTAAAGCAAGATAAAGTAGATGGATCCACTGAAGGTCCCTTTGCAGCAACCCATGAGGTTTTGGGATACTACTCAGGTTTCCAGTAGGTCCCATCAGCATTGAGTTTCCTCTCGAAGGCAATACCCTCTTTCCTAGGGTTCCTGTTGAGGATCTGCTTCTTAAGCACATCACAAAGAGCCTGATGCCATTTGAGGCTTTTGTACATGCCTGTCACATACAATTCCTTCAGCCCTGCATGGTCAGTGATACTAGCAATATCTTCAGATGATGAATTAGTGATAGCAGAGATAGTTGCAGAATTTGCAGCAATAGAAGCATTTGAACATTCAGGTGAAGAATTAGCATATTCACCTCCAATGCACTTCAAACATGGAGGATTAAACTCTTCCTGAGCAACGCTGATTTGTTGAGCAAGTAATGAATCACGCTCCTTCTGAAGATCTTCATAACTCACTCTTAACTGCTCAAGATCTTGCTTTCTTTGAAGAAATTCATAAGAAAGCTTCTCATGATCAGATAAGAGAGTGTTATGATGACTCTGAAGGTTATCAAACTTGGACTGGAGTCCCTGAAGACTTTCAGCCAAAGCTTTAGAATGATCCATTTCTTCACCCAACATATCATCGCTCTCATCTAGCATGTTTTGAACTTTTTCCAAAGCTCTTTGTTGTTTAGTGGCAAGGGAAGCAAGTTTGACATAACTGGGTCCAAATTCATCACGAGATTCATCATCACTGGACTCAGATAAGTAGCATTCAGTTACCTTGGCACCTTTTGCCATCAGGTATGGTGCAGAGGATGATGATTCTAGATTGGAAGTCATAGTCTTGCGCGATTCCATGAAATCCTCAAACCAGGGTTCATGGTGAGATCGATGGCCTTCATAGACCTCAGAGAGTCGGTCCCAGATGAGCTTTGCATGGAAGATGTGACGCCCTCGATTCAATCATACACTAATCATACACGCAAATGCGTATGATCAAGATCAAGGACTCACGGGAAGATATCACAACACAACTCTAGACACAAATTAAAATAATACAAGCTTTATATTACAAGCCAGGGGCCTCGAGGGCTCGAATACATCAGCTCAAATACACAAGAGTTAGCGGAAGCAACAATATCTGAGTACACACATAAGTTAAACAAGTTTGCCTTAAGAAGGCTAGCACAAAAGCAACAACGATCAAAAAGGCAAGGCCTCCTTCCTGGGCGCATCCTAACTACTCTTGGTCGTCGGCGACCTCCACGTAGTAGTAGGCACCCTCGGTGTAGTAGTAATCATCGGTGGTGTCGTCTGGCTCCTGAGCTCCACCATCTTGTTGCGACATCCGAAAATAATGGAAAAGGGGAAAAAGCGGGAGCAAAGCAACCGTGAGTACTCATCCAAAGTACTCGCAAGCAAGGATCTACACTACATATGCATCAGTGTCAATGAAATGGGCTATATCTATGGACTAGACTGTAGAATGCCAGAAGAGAAGGGGAAAGCCTAGCCTATCGAAGACTAGCATCTTCAAGCATCTTGCAGCATTTACAAGAGTACAGATCAACATAATGTAAAGTAGTAGTAGTGTTATCAACCTCGGCCAGAGATCCTTTCTCGACTCCATGCGAGAAAGCAATCCCAGAGCCATACTATCCAGTTATCACCTCAAGTATCCAGTTCTAGTTGTATCGATCAGGATACAACTCCAAGTGTCCGTTACCGTAGGACAGGCTATTGATAGATGTTTTCTTCCCTGCAGGGGTGCACCAACTTACCCACCACGCTCGATTAACTCCGGCCGGACACACTTTCCTGGGTCATGCCCGGCCTCGGCCAAACAATACACCGCAACCCGACCTAGGCTTAATAGAGAGCTTGATGTCTACTACACAACCTTCTTCTTGTAGACACTGTTGGGCCTCCAAGTGCAGAGGTTTGTAGGACAGTAGCAAATTTCCCTCAAGTGGATGACCTAACGTTTATCAATCCGTAGGAGGCGTAGGATGAAGATGGTCTCTCTCAAGCAACCCTCCAACCAAATAACAAAGAGTCTCTTGTGTCCCCAACACACCCAATACAATGGTAAATTGTATAGGTGCACTAGTTCGGCGAAGAGATGGTGATACAAGTGGTATATGTATGGTAGATAATAGTTTTTGTAATCTGAAAATATAAAAACAGCAAGGTAACGAATGATAAAAGTGAGCGTAAACGGTATTGCAATGATAGGAAACAAGGTCTAGGGTTCATACTTTCACTAGTGCAAGTCCTCTCAACAATAATAACATAATTGGATCATATAACTATCCCTCAACATGCAACAAAGAGTCACTCCAAAGTCACTAATAGCGGAGAAAAAACGAAGAGATTATGGTAGGGTACGAAACCACCTCAAAGTTATTCTTTCCAATCAATCCGTTGGGCTATTCCTATAAGTGTCACAAACAACCCTAGAGTTCGTACTAGAATAACACCTTAAGACACAAATCAACCAAAACCCTAATGTAACCTAGATACTCCAATGTCACCTCAAGTATCCGTGGGTATGATTATATGATATGCATCACACAATCTCAGATTCATCTATTCAACCAACACATAGGACCTCAAAGAGTGCCCCAAAGTTTCTACCGGAGAATCACGATGAAAACGTGTGCCAACCCCTATGCATAGGTTCATGGGCGGAACCCGCAAGTTGATCACCAAAACATACATCAAGTGAATCACGTGATATCCCATTGTCACGACAGATACGCACGACAAGACATACATCAAGTGTTCTCAAATCTTTAAAGACTCAATCCGATAAGATTACTTCAAGGGGAAAACTCAATCCATTACAAGAGAGTAGAGGGGGAGGAGAAACATAATATCCAACTATAATAGCAAAGCTCGCGATACATCAAGATCGTGCCAAATCAAGAACACAAGAGAGAGAGAGAGAGATCAAACACATAGCTACTGGTACACACCCTCAGCCCCGAGGGAGAACTACTCCCTCCTTGTCATGGAGAGCACCGTGATGATGAAGATGGCCACCGGGGAAGGATTGCCCCCTCCGGCAGGGTGCCAGAACGGGTCTAGATTGGTTTTCGGTGGCTACAGAGGCTTCTGGCGACGGAACTCCTGATCTATTGTGCTCCTCGGTAGTTTTAGGGTACGTGGGTATATATGGGTGAAAGAGATACGCCAGGGGAGCCACGAGGGGCCCACGAGGGTGGAGGGCGCGCCCACCCACCCCCCTGCCTCGTGGCTCCCTCGTTCCTTTCCTGACGTGCACTCCAAGTTTTTCCGGTAGCTTTCCTTCCAAAAATAACTTCTCCAGTTGGTTTCATTCTGTTTCGACTCCGTTTGATATTCCTTTTCTTCGAAACACTGAAATAGGAAAAAAACAACAATTCTGGGCTGGGCCTCCGGTTAATAGGTTAGTCCCAAAAATAATATAAAAGTGGATAATAAAGCACAATATTGTCCAAAACAGAAGATAATATAGCATGGAGCAATCAAAAATTATAGATACGTTGGAGACGTATCAAGCATCCCCAAGCTTAATTCCCGCTCGTCCTCGAGTAGGTAAATGATAACAAAGAATTTTTGATGCGGAGTGCTACTTAGCATGATTTCAATGTAATTCTTCTTAATTGTGGTATGAATATTCAGATCCTAAAGATTCAAGATAAATGTTCATGTTGACATAAAAATAATAATACTTCAAGCATACTAACTAAGCAATTATGTCCTCTCGAAATAACATGGCCAAAGAAAGTTCATCCCTACAAAATCATATATTTTAGTCATGCTCCATTTTCGTCACACAAGAATGCTCTCATCATGCACAACCCCGATGACAAGCCAAGCAATTGTTTCATACTTTAGTTATCTCAAACCTATAAACTTTCACGCAATACATGAGCGCGAGCCATGGATATAGCACTATGGGTGGAATAGAATATGATGATAGGGGTTATGTGGAGAAGACAAAAAAGGAGAAGGTCTCACATCAACGAGGCTAATCAATGAGCTATGGAGATGCCCATCAATTGATGTTAATGCAAGGAGTAGGGATTGCCATGCAACGGATGCACTAGAGCTATAAATGTATAAAAGCTCAACAAAAGAAACTAAGTGGGTGTGCATCCAACTTGCTTGCTCACGAAGACCTAGGGCACTTGAGGAGGCCCATTGTTGGAATATACAAGCCACGTTCTATAATGAAGATTTCCCACTAGTATATGGAAGTGACAAAACAAGAGACTCTCTATCATGAGGATTATGGTGCTACTTTGAAGCACAAGTGTGGCAAAGGATAGTAGCATTGTCCCTTCTTTCTTTTTCTCTCATTTTTTGGGCCTTCTCTTTTTTATGGCCTTTCTCTTTTTTTGGGCCTGGCCTTTCTCTTTTTTATTCCTCACTTGGGACAATGCTCTAGAAAATGATGATCATCACACTTCTATTTATTTACAACTCAATGATTACAACTCGATACTAGAACAAAGACGACTCTATATGAATGCCTCCGGCAGTGTACCGGGATATGCAATGAACCAAGAGTGACATGTATGAAAGAATTACGAACGGTGGCTTTGCCACAAATACTATGTCAACTACATGATCATGCTAAGCAATATGACAATAATGAATGTGTCATGATGAACAGAATGATGGAAAGTTGCATGGCAATATATCTCGGAATGGCTATGGAAATGCCATAATAGGTAGGTATGGTGGCTGTTTTGAGGAAGATATAAGGAGGTTTATGTGTGAAAGAGCGTATCATATCACGGAGTTTGGATGCACCGGGGAAGTTTGCGCCAACTCTCAATGTGAGAAAGGGCAATGCACGATACCGAAGAGGCTAGCAAGGATGGAAGGGTGAGAGTGCGTATAATCCATGGACTCAACATTAGTCATAAAGAAATCATATACTTATTGTAAAAATCTACAAGTCATCAAAAACCTCGGTACTATGCGCATGCTCCTAGGGGGATAGATTGGTAGGGAAAGACCATCGCTCGTCCCGACCGCCACTCATAAGGAAGACAATCAAATAACACCTCATGTTTCAAATTTGTTGCATAACATTTACCATACGTGCATGCTACGGGACTTGCAAACTTCAACACAAGTATTTCTCAAATTCACAACTACTCAACTAGCACGACTTTGATATTATTACCTCCATATCTCAAAACAATCATCAAGCATCAAACTTCTCTTAGTATTCAAAACACTCATAAGAAAGTTTTACTAATCTTGAATACCTAGCATATTATGATTTTAAGCAAATTACCATGCTATTAAGACTCTCAAAATAATCTAAGTGAAGCATGAGAGTTCATCTATTTCTTCAAAATAAAACTACCACCATGCTCTAAAAGATATAAGTGAAGTACTAGAGGAACCAGCAAACTACTCCGAAAGATATAAGTGAAGATCAATGAGTAGTTGAATAATTATGCAACTATGTGAAGACTCTCTAACATTTAAGATTTTAAGATCTTGGTATTTTATTCAAACAGCAATCAAAACATAATGAAATAAAATGATGCTCCAAGAAAAACACATATCATGTGGCGAATAAAAATATAGCTTCAAGTAAAGTTACCGATGAATGAAGACGAAAGAGGGGATGCCTTCCGGGGCATCCCCAAGCTTAGGCTTTTGGTTGTCCTTGAATAATACCTTGGGGTGCCTTGGGCATCCCCAAGCTTAGGCTCTTGCCACTCCTTATTCCATAGTCCATCGAATCCTTACCCAAAACTTGAAAACTTCACAACACAAAACTTAACAGAAAACTCGTAAGCTCCGTTAGTATAAGAAAATAAATCACCACTTCAAGGTACTGTAATGAACTCATTCTTTATTTATATTGGTGTTAAACCTACTGTATTCCAACTTCTCTATGGTTTATAAACTATTTTACTAGCCATAGATTCATCAAAATAAGTAAACAACACATGAAAAACAGAATCTGTCAAAAATAGAACAGTCTGTAGTAATCTGGATCAAACGTATACTTCAGGAACTCATAAAATTCTCAAATAAATTGATGGACCTGAGTAATTTATCTATTAACCATCTTCAAAAATAATTAACTAAATATCACTCTCCAATAAAAAATGGCAGCAATTCTCGTGAGCGCTAAAGTTTCTGTTTTTTTACAGCATGATCGCAAATACTTTCCCCAAGTCTTCCCAACGGTTCTACTTGGCACAAACACTAATTAAAAAATAAAAACTCAATCATAACAGAGGATAGATAATTTATTTATTATTAAACAGGATCAAAAAGCATGGAATAAAAATAAAATTGGGTTGCCTCCCAACAAGCGCTAATGTTTAACGCCCCTAGCTAGGCATGATTATTTCAATGATGCTCACATAAAAGACAAGAATTGTAACATAAAGAGAGCATCATGAAGAATATAACTAGCATATTTAAGTCTAACATACTTCCTATGCATAGGGATTTTGTGAGCAAACAACTTATGGGAACAATAATCAACTAGCATAGGAAGGCAAAACAAACATAACTTTAAAACTTTAAGCACATAGAGAGGAAACTTGATATTATTGCAATTGCTACAAGCATATATTCCTCCCTCACAATAATTTTCAGTAGCATCATGAATGAATTCAACAATATAACCAGCACCTAAAGCATTCTTTTCATGATCTAGAAGCATAGAATTTTTATTACTCTCCACATAAGCAAGATTCTTCTCATTCGGAATAGTGGGAGTATCATAAGAGACTCGAATACTATAAATTGTTTCCACATTAAAAGAGTAATGTTCAGAAAAACGGTAATCATAATCATGACAAGTTTTATAAATATAATCACTACTTTTTATAGCATAAGTATCATCACAATAATCATCATAAGTAGGAGGCATGCTATCATCATTATAAATTTTCATATCAAACCTTGGGAGACTAAAAATATCATCTTCATCAAACATAGCTTCCCCAAGCTTGTGGCTTTGCATATCATTAACATCATGGATATTCAAGGAATTCATACTAACAACATTGCAATCATGCTCATCATTCAAATATTTAGTGCTAAACATTCTAATGCATTCTTCTTCTAGCACTTGAGCACAATTATAGGAATCCTTATTTTCATGATAGATATTAAAAAGATGAAGCATATGAGGCAATCTTAATTCCATTTTTTTGTATTTTTCTTTTATAAACTAAACTAGTGATAAAACAAGAAACTAAACGACTGGATTGCAAGATCTAAAGATATACCTTCAAGCACTAACCTCCCCGGCAACGGCGCCAGAAAAGAGCTTGATGTGTAATACACAACCTTCTTCTTGTAGACCATGTTGGGCCTCCAAGTGCAGAGGTTTGTAGGACACTAGAAAATTTCCCTCAAGTGGATGACCTAAGTTTATCAATCCGTAGGAGGCGTAGGATGAAGATGGTCTCTCTCAAGCAACCCTGCAACCAAATAACAAAGAGTCTCTTGTGTCCCCAACACACCCAATACAATGGTAAATTGTATAGGTGCACTAGTTCAGCGAAGAGATGGTGATACAAGTGGTATATGGATGGTAGATAATAGTTTTTGTAATCTGAAAATATAAAAACAGCAAGGTAACGAATGATAAAAGTGAGCATAAACGGTATTGCAATGATAGGAAACAAGGCCTAGGGTTCATACTTTCACTAGTGCAAGTCCTCTCAACAATAATAACATAATTGGATCATATAACTATCCCTCAACATGCAACAAATAGTCACTCCAAAGTCACTAATAGCGGAGAACAAACGAAGAGATTATGGTAGGGTACGAAACCACCTCAAAGTTATTCTTTCCAATCAATCAGTTGGGCTATTCCTATAAGTGTCACAAACAACCCTAGAGTTCATACTAGAATAACATCTTAAGACACAAATCAACCAAAACCCTAATGTCACCTAGATACTCCAATGTCATCTCAAGTATCCGTGGGTATGATTATACGATATGCATCACACAATCTCAGATTCATCTATTCAACCAACACATAGGACCTCAAAGAGTGCCCCAAAGTTTCTACCGGAGAATCACGACAAAAACGTGTGCCAACCCCTATGCATAGGTTCATGGGCGGAACCCGCAAGTTGATCACCAAAACATACATGAAAGTGCGTTATATCGACTAGAGGGGGGGGGGGGTGAATAGGCGATTTTTATGAAATTCTTCACTGAGGAATTTGCCGGTGAGGGGATTCCTTAGGGAAGAACTACTAGCAGCGGAATGAGTACTCAAAAGTAAACATAACAGAATACAAGCATAGTCATCATGATGAAATGAAGACAGGCACAGAGTACAGGAAGCGTAAGCACAGGATAATACAGGATGAAGACAAACAGACTGAAGAAATTGAACTAAGGAAATTGAGAAAGTCTTCAATCAAAGTCTTCAAACACAGATATGAACAAGCACACAACACAATTATGAGGAAATGAAAGAGTTGAGGGAATAGAACCAGTAAGCTTGGTGAAGACAATGATTTGGTAGACCAGTTCCAACTGCTGTCTCAGTTGTACGTCTGGTTGGAGTGGCTGAGTATTTAAACTCGAGGACACACAGTCCCGGACACCCAATCCTGAGCACGCAGCTCAGGACACCAAGTCCTCGCCGTATTCTCCTTGGGCTAAGGTCACACAGACCTCGCCCAATCACTCGTGGTAAGTCTTCAGGCAACTTCCAAACCTTCACAAACTTGGTCACTCGGTGATCCACAATTCCTCTTGGATGCTCTAGACCATGACGCCTAACCGTCTGGAAGAAGCACAGTCTTCAAAGGTAACAAGCATCGGATCCACGCAGGATCAATCTCTTCAGTGATGCTCAATCACTTGGGGTTTGTAGGTGTTTGGGTTTTGGGTTTTTCCTCACTCGATGATTTTCGCTCAAAGTCCTCGGAGGATGGGTTGCTCTCAAATGACAAGTGTCAGTTTCTCTCGGAGCAGCCAACCAGCTAGTGGTTATAGGGGGCGGCTATTTATAGCCTAGAGAGCAGCCCGACATGATAAGACATAAATGCCCTTCAATGATATGACCGTTAGGTGGATAGATATTTCGGGACAGCTGGCGCATAGCACAACAACGGTCGGAATTTTGAGTAGCAAAATCCTCAGGGCTATCATGTTCCTCACTGTGTAGGCAATCTGCACTGGCGAATTCCTAACTCCTCAGCCAGAAAAAATTCCTCAGAGACCAAAAGAACTTCGTCTCTGTCACTGAAGAATATGACTGGACTGTATGAGATTTCCAATGGCTTCACTCGAAGGGATTGGTAGGTGTAGGATTTTGAGTTGAGCATCACATGGAAAATTTTCCTTAGTATTTCCTCGACCCCCTTTAACAGTACGATGTTTCCTATGACTCAAGAAAGAGAAAATGAACTACGAAAACAAAAGTCTTCACGCTTCATGTTCCTCGAATGACTACCAAGTCTTCAAGGTCACACCAATTTCTTCACTTTCAAAGTCTTCGGAAAGTCTTCAGAATACCAAAGTCTTCAGACGAAGAACTTCATTTTTAGGGGTCGACTTTCTCTGTAAATATCAAACTTATCATGGACTTATAGACATGTGTACACTCATAGACACATTAGTCCCTTAACCTATAAGTCTTAAATACACCAAAATCACTAAGGGGCACTAGATGCACTGACAATACATCAAGTGAATCACGTGATATCCCATTGTCACCACAGATACGCACGACAAGACATACATCAAGTGTTCTCAAATCTTTAAAGACTCAATCCAATAAGATTACTTCAAGGGGAAAACTCAATCCATTAAAAGAGAGTAGAGGGGGAGGAGAAACATAAGATCCAACTATAATAGCAAAGCTCGCGATACATCAAGATCATGCCAAATCAAGAACACAAGAGAGAGAGATCAAACACATAACTACTGGTACATACCCTCAGCCTCGAGGGAGAACTACTCCCTCCTCGTCATGGAGAGCACCGGGATGATGAAGATGGCTACCGGGGAAGGATTGCCCCCTCCGACAGGGTGCTGGAATGGGTCTAGATTGGTTTTCGGTGGCTACAGAGGCTTCTGGTGGCGGAACTCACGATCTATTGTGCTCCTCGATAGTTTTAGGGTACGTGGGTATAAATGGGTGAAAGAGATACGTTAGGGGAGCCACGAGGGGCCCTCGAGGGTGGAGGGCGCGCCCTAGGAGGGTGGGCGCGCCCCCTGCCTCATGGCTCCCTTGTTCCTTTCCTGACGTGCACTCCAAGTTTTTCCGGTAGCTTTCCTTCCAAAAATAACTTCTCCAGTTGGTTTCATTCCGTTTCGACTCTGTTTGATATTCCTTTTCTTCGAAACACTGAAATAGGCAAAAAATAGCAATTCTAGGCTGGGCCTCCGGTTAATAGGTTAGTCCCAAAAATAATATAAAAGTGGATAATAAAGCCCAATATTGTCCAAAACAGAAGATAATATAGCATGGAGCAATAAAAAATTATAGATACGTTGGAGACGTATCAGAGGTCAACATGTCGGACTAAACCTATGCCCCTAGGGGTCATGGGCCACCACCCCGGGAACTCCTGCACATTGCGAGGGCGACCGGTGAGCAGACCTAGCTACCTCCTTCAAAAAGCAGGTGCTTACGCAGTCCAACCCGGCGCGCGCTGTCGCTGACGTCTATTTAGCTTCGTCTGATGCATATGACGCAGAACGCCCATACTATGCCCACACGATGGTTAGTGCTATCACGCCAGAGGCCCCTTGGATCAAATATCCAAACCGTTAGTGTGTTGAGTGCGGTCACGAGCAGAGACTCATGAAAGATGTGACCCCGTCGCCCTGTCTCGAGGACTTGCGGCAAGGGCTAAGAATGCCCGGCCACGCCTCGTGTTCAACTCTCGGGTACCCTCCAGGTCAACCCGTCTCCACATCACTCGCGGGTACCCCTCAAGGTCGACCCACCTTTCCATGTAATAGTTGTAAAGTCATAGTAACCATAGTAACTATGTGTCTAACACCAAGGAAAACCCTGAGGAACCACCCTAGGTGGATTCCACTCGATGTAATCATCAAGGTGAACATAAGAGGAACCACCCTGGAGGTTCACACTTGAAGGGTTGCACGACAGAGTCGTATCGGAAGTGGTGAAGGAGGAAATCACCCTCGATGACCACGACCGAATAGCTACACTACAGAGATTTCATCAGGAGTGATGTATGAGGTGTCACCCTCGGCACTCGATAGTAATTCTACAGAGTCATACAACTAGGGGGGTGATGTGCGGTCTTGGGGCCTGGATGTCGATCACATTGATTGAGTCATTGAACATAAAGCGGGGCAACTAGGACAAGGTGGGGGTCACTGATGGATCTCTAACCAACCTATACCAAGCAGTTTAGAATAAGCAGGTAAGGTATGAAAGAAGGTAACAAAAACATGCTATGCATCAGAGTAGGATCATACAGAAAGCAGTAGCAGTTCTAAAGCAAGCATGAGAGGGAAAGAAATGGGCGATATCAGAATGCTCAAGGGGGGTTTGCTTGCCTGGAAGCTCTGCTGAAAAGGAAGAAGTGTCGTCGACGTAGTCGATCACAGGGACGACATCGGTCTCGGGGTCTACCGGAGAGAAGAGGGGGAAGAAAAAATAAATATAAAGCAAATATAGCATCATAAAGCATAAGATGGCAATATGCTGTGCCGGGTGTGACCTAAAGTATGGCTACACGATATAGGTAAAGGGGGAATTCAACCGAGAATGTTTTCCCGGTTCCGGACCTATGTCAGATAGATGACCGGAGGGGGAATGTTCCATGTTCAGATAGTTAGAGGCATCTTACAGGTAAACGGACCGCGTATTCAGATTCATCTCGTTTTTCTGAGCAACTTTCATTTAGAAAACATTTTCATCCGAGTTACGGATTAATTTCTATGATTTTCTAAAGATTTAAACATTTTCTAGAATTAAATAAATTAATATAAAGGTTTATTGCGTCTGCATGACGTCACAGTGACATCAGCAGTCAGCAGGGCGGCTGACCAGGTCAAACCTAACCAGTGGGTCCCACATGTCATACACAGAGGGCTGTCAGTGGGTTATTTTAATTAAACATGGTTAATTAGCAGCTAGGTGATACGTCTCCAATGTATCCATAATTTTTGATTGCTCCATGCTATATTATCTACTGTTTTGGACTATATTGGGCTTTATTTTCCACTTTTATATTATTTTTGGGACTAACCTATTAACCGGAGGCCCAGCCAAAATTGCTGTTTTTTTGCCTATTTCAGTGTTTCGAAGAAACGAAATATCAAATAGAGTCCAAATGGAATAAAACCTTCGGGAACATGATTTTCTCACCGAACGTGATCCAGGAGACTTGGACCCTGCTCCAAGGAACAAAAGAGGCGGTCACGAGGGTGGGGGGCGCCCCCCAAGGCGTGCCCCTGCCTCGTGGGCCCCTCGGTGTTCCTCCGGCGTACTCCTTCCTCCTATATATACCTACGTACCCCCAAACGATCAGAACAAGGAGCCAAAAACCTAATTCCACAGCCACAACTTTCTGTATCCACGAGATCCCATCTTGGGGCCTGTTCCGGAGCTCCGCCGGAAGAGGGCTGTCATCACGGAGGGCTTCTACATCATCATAGCCTCTCCGATGAAGTGTGAGTAGTTTACCTCAGACCTTTGGGTCCATAGTTAGTAACTAGATGGCTTCTCTCTCTTTGAATCTCAATACAAAGTTCCCCCCTCTCTTGTGGAGATCTATTCGATGTAATCTTCTTTTTGCGGTGTGTTTGTTGAGACCGATGAATTGTGGGTTTATGATCAAGTCTATCTATGAATAATATTTGAATCTTCTCTGAATTCTTTTATGTATGATTGGTTATCTTTGCAAGTCTCTTCGAATTATCCGTTTGGTTTGGCCAACTAGATTGGTAGTTCTTTCCATGGGAGAAGTGCTTAGCTTTGGGTTCGATCTTGCGGTGTCCTTTCCCAGTGACAGAAGGGGCAGCAAGGCACGTATTGTATCGTTGCCATTGAGGATAACAAGATGGGGTTTATTTCATATTGCATGAATTTATCTCTCTACATCATGTCATATTGCTTAAGGCGTTACTCCGTTTTTAACTTAATACTCTAGATGCATGCTGGATAATGGTCGATGAGTGGAGTAATAGTAGTAGATGCAGAATCGTTTTGGTCTACTTGTCACGGACGTGATGCCTATATAAATGATCATGCCTAGATATTCTCATAACTATGCTCAATTCTGTCAATTGCTCAACAGTAATTTGTTCACCCACCGTAGAATACTTATGCTCTTGAGAGCAGCCACTAGTGAAACCTATGGCCCCCGGGTGTGACGCCCCCGATTTAATCATACACTAATCATGCACGCAAATGTGTACGATCAAGATCAGGGACTCACGGGAAGATATCACAACACAACTCTACAAATAAAATAAGTCATACAAGCATCATAATACAAGCCAGGGGCCTCGAGGGCTCGAATACAAGTGCTCGATCATAGACGAGTCAGCGGAAGCAACAATATCTGAGTACAGACATAAGTTAAACAAGTTTGCCTTAAGAAGGCTAGCACAAACTGGCATACAGATCGAAAGAGGCGCATGCCTCCTGCCTGGGATCCTCCTAACTACTCTTGGTCGTCGTCAGCGGGCTGCACGTAGTAGTAGGCACCTCCGGTGTAGTAGGGGTCATCGTCGACGATGGCGCCTGGCTCCTGGACTCCAGCATCTGGTTGTGACAACCAGAAAGAAAGGAAAGGGAAAAAAAAGGGGGGAGAAAGCAACCGTGAGTACTCATCCAAAGTACTCGCAAGCAAGGAACTACACTACATATGCATGGGTATATGTGTAAGGAGGCCATATCGGTGGACTGAACTGCAGAATGCCAGAATAAAAGGGGGATAGCTAATTCTGTCGAAGACTACGCTTCTGGCAGCCTCCGTCTTGCAACATGTAGAAGAGAGTAGATTGACGTCCTCCAAGTAGCATCTCCAAGTAGCATCTCCAAGTAGCATCTCCAAGTAGCATCGCATAGCATAAACCTACCCGGCGATCCTCTCCTCGTATCCCTGAGGGAGAGCGACCACCGGTTGTATCTGGCACTTGGAAGGGTGTGTTTTATTAAGTATCCGGTTCTAGTTGTCATAAGGTCAAGGTACAACTCCAAGTCGTCCTGTTACCGAAGATCACGACTATTCGAATAGATTAACTTCCCTGCAGGGGTGCACCACATAGCCCAACACGCTCGATCCCATTTGGCCGGACACACTTTCCTGGGTCATGCCCGGCCTCGGAAGATCAACACGTCGCAGCCCCACCTAGGCTCAACAGAGAGTCCAGCACGCCGGTCTAAACCTAAGCGCACAGGGGTCTGGGCCCATCGCCCATAGCACACCTGCACGTTGCGTACGCGGCCGAAAGCAGACCTAGCCTAGTGGTGTTCCAGTCCAATTCGGCGCGCGCCGCTCCGTTGCTGACGTCTGAAGTGCTTCGGCTGATACCACGACGTCGGGATACCCATAACTACTCCCACGTAGATGGTTAGTGCGTATAGGCTCGTAGCCAGACTCAGATCAAATACCAAGATCTCGTTAAGCGTGTTAAGTATCCGCGAACGCCGAACAGGGCCAGGCCCAACTGTCTCCTAGGTGGTCTCAACCTGCCCTGCCGCTCCACCACAAAGTAACAGTCGGGGGCCGTCGGGAACCCAGGCCCACCTCTACCGGGATGGAGCCACCTGCCCCTTCAGCCCCCAACTCCGAACAGTATCACAAGTAATGTAACCGTGTAAAGTATATAGTATATGCCCGTGATCACCTCCCGAAGTGATCACAGCCCAGTAGTATAGCATGGCAGACGGACAAGAGTGTAGGGCCACTGATGGAACACTAGCATCCTATACTAGGCATTTAGGATTGCGGGTAAGGTATCAATGACTGTAGCAGCAATGACAGGCTATGCATCAGAATAGGATTAACAGAAAGCAGTAACAAGCTACACTACTCTAATGCAAGCAGTATAGAGAAGAGTAGGCGATATCTGGTGATCAAAAGGGGGGGCTTGCCTGGTTGCTCTGGCAAGAGAGAGGGGTCGTCAACTCCGTAGTCGAACGGGGCAGCAGCAGCGTCGGTCTCGTAGTCTACCGGAGAGAGAAGAGGGGGAAGAAATAATGAATACAGAGCAAACAAAGCACCACAAAATATATCAAGGCAATACGCGGTGTTCGGTGTGCCCTAACGCGGTAGTAGGTGATACCGGTGAAGGGGGGAAAACCCCCGGGAAAGTATTCCCGGTGTTTCGTGTTTTCGGGCAGAGGAGCCGGAGGGGTGAAAGTTGCGGGTTCGATAGGTTAGGGGTGTGTGGCGGACGAACGGACCGCGTATCCGGATTCGTCTCGTCGTTCTGAGCAACTTTCATGTTGAAAATATGTTAATCCGAGTTACGGTTTATTTTCTATGATTTATCAAAGTTTTAGGCATTTTCGAAATTTATTTAATTATTTAAATTGAACATTATCTAGAACAGTGAAAGGTGATGTCAGCATGACATCACCATGACGTCAGCAGGTCAAACCCAGCTGACCAAGGTCAAACCTGGCCCGTGGGTCCAGCGGGGCCCACCTGTCATCCTCTGTTTAGGTTAGTTAGGGTTTAGCTAATCCAGTTACTGTTTAATTAAACTAACTAATTAATTAGGTTAATTAAATAGAACTAAATAACTTAATTAATTCACTAATTAATTAATTTAATTAATTATTAAATTAATTAATTCATTTTATTTTATTTTCATTTTCATTTTCTTTTAAAACGTTTTGTGGGCTGGGCCCCCCTGGTCAGTGGCCCGAAGGGGCCTTAGCGGGCGTGTGGGCGTCGGGTCACCTGGACGCAGCCGTAATGGGTGCAGCCCAGCGCCACGGGGCGCCGGCGGCCACGACACTGGCAGGCGGCCGGAACGGCGCGGAGACGGAGGGGGCCGTGCGGCGACGGGGTTTGCCACGGGGAGCAAGGGCGACGGCTGGGCGCTGCACGG